>NW_028277175.1:12500-112500 GCF_051122295.1 Plectrocnemia conspersa
TAACCTAACCTAACCTAACCTAACCTAACCTAACCTAACCTAACCTAACCTAACCTAACCTAACCTAACCTAACCTAACCTAACCTAACCTAACCTAACCTAACCTAACCTAACCTAACCTAACCTAACCTAACCTAACCTAACCTAACCTAACCTAACCTAACCTAACCTAACCTAACCTAACCTAACCTAACCTAACCTAACCTAACCTAACCTAACCTAACCTAACCTAACCTAACCTAACCTAACCTAACCTAACCTAACCTAACCTAACCTAACCTAACCTAACCTAACCTAACCTAACCTAACCTAACCTAACCTAACCTAACCTAACCTAACCTAACCTAACCTAACCTAACCTAACCTAACCTAACCTAACCTAACCTAACCTAACCTAACCTAACCTAACCTAACCTAACCTAACCTAACCTAACCTAACCTAACCTAACCTAACCTAACCTAACCTAACCTAACCTAACCTAACCTAACCTAACCTAACCTAACCTAACCTAACCTAACCTAACCTAACCTAACCTAACCTAACCTAACCTAACCTAACCTAACCTAACCTAACCTAACCTAACCTAACCTAACCTAACCTAACCTAACCTAACCTAACCTAACCTAACCTAACCTAACCTAACCTAACCTAACCTAACCTAACCTAACCTAACCTAACCTAACCTAACCTAACCTAACCTAACCTAACCTAACCTTTTTTTTTTTTTTTTTTTTTTTTTTTTTTTTTTCTGTGAGGGGGGGAAACCTTCAAAAGGCGCCACCGTGTCTACAGATACAGTGGCAGTGTGGGATTCTTACCCACTAAAACCCCCCTCCGCTCCTACTGCCTCTCGGTACTTAACTTGACTGTAATGCTTCGAGAGGCAGCGTGGCCCGGCGCACTTCTTGCGCTCTTCCGTTGTCTCGGGTAGGACAAAAGGTAAAAATATTTACCTCTTAACCTCCCTGTCTCTCGCTGCGTCGCGTTTATTTAACGCGACGCAGTTATCCTGGCGGTTGACGCTCTTCTTTTTAGCGCTTTGACGTCGCTGATGGTCTTCTTTCTTGGGTAGTTTGAGAGGTGATTTATCATCTTTCGACCTCCCTATCTCTCACTGCCCCGCGTACGTGTGACGCGATGCAGTTTTCCTTGCGGTAGTAGCTCTTTCAGTTTATAGGCAACATGTCGCCTCGGGATCCTCCTGTTCTGGCTGAATCCAGAACAGGACAAAGGCAAAAATATTTACCTCTTAGGTCCCTGTCTCTCGCTGCGTCGCGTTTATTTAACGCGACGCAGTTATCCTGGCGGTTGACGCTCTTCTTTTTAGCGCTTTGACGTCGCTGATGGTCTTCTTTCTTGGGTAGTTCGAGAGGTGATTTATCATCTTTCGACCTCCCTATCTCTCACTGCCCCGCGTACGTGTGACGCGATGCAGTTTTCCTTGCGGTAGTAGCTCTTTCAGTTTATAGGCAACATGTCGCCTCGGGATCCTCCTGTTCTGGCTGAATCGAGACTGCTTGTCGGCTCTCTCTGTCAGTAGTGGGCTGCTGTGGCTGAGTTGCGCAGGTCTGGAGCTGTTCGTCTGCATGGTGCTTCGCAGCTTTTTGACAGCGCTCGAGCTCAGCTCTGAAAGCGGGGCATTGGGCGCTGCCATAGCGATGCGCGGCGGCGGCTGCGTTGCGGCTGTGGTTGTCGCAGACGATGCACCTTACTTCGCATTTGCAGTCGGCGGCTTTGTGCCCGGGCTGCGCGCAGCTTCTGCAGAGTCCGGATCGGTCAGGCGCCTTGCATCGCGAGGCGACGTGGCCGTAGGCGGCGCATCGGTAGCATCTGAGCGGGTCGGCGCGGATCCTAATGCGGCATCGCTTTAGTCCGATCCTTATTCGCCCGTTCCTCAGCAAGGTGTCTAGTTTTGCAGTGTGGGGCACTTTTGCGACGCACACTTGTGTGTCGCAGTAGGCATCTCTCTGTGCCAAGATTATGATGTTGCCGACTCCCTCGCTGAGGGACTCCGCTAGTGCCTCCGTGATGTCGCCGACGGACGCGTTGTAGTCGAGATCCCTCAGGGTGATTGTTGTTGTATCTGCTGCTCTGGTTGGCCTGACAACTGTCGCTCCCGGTCCTGCCGCCTCCATAAGAGCGGCTTTTAGAGCGTCGGCTCCTTCGCCGCCTCTTCCTAGTCGAAGGACCAGCTCCCCCTTCTGGGTGCGCTTGTTGGTGCGAACGTCGACACCGGTGCCCTTCATGGCGACGCTTACCTGGCGGAGTATGCTCGCGTACGATTTTGGGGCTTCTCCGCTGCAGGTAAGCACGAGCGTCTCGGTCGTTGGGGCTCCTCTGCGTGGCCTAGGCGCGGTTTTCTTGTTTGTGGTGGCGGCTGGAGGTGTAGGGTTTTGCGCCGCTTTTTTGTTCTCCTTGGTGGCCTTTGCTAGTTTTCTGCGGCCGGCCACCTTGTGATCTTTAGAAGGCGGCTTTTTAGCGGCGTTAGAGGTTGCATCGGGCCTGGAGGGCGTCTTGGTTCTCTCCCGTGGCTGTTTTGGTACCGGAGTTTGAGGATTTGTTGTTTGCAGGCTTTTTGGCTCCAATTGGTCGGGTGCTGGAGGTTTGTGGCTGCGTAAGGAAGTCTGCGCTGCTGGTGCGACCGTGGCTGGTTTGGTGCAGGTATCGGGCTTAGCTTTGACCGTGTTTTCTGCCAGGATCAGCCTTAGCATCATTATGCCCTCCTTTATGGGTTTGTGGACGTTCGGGTGGCTAACGATAAACCTCGCAAGGTCCATTACTTCCTTAGTGATGCGGGCTTCGCGGTCGGTTGCTTCCGGTGACATGGTTAGTTTATTTGTATAGGTAATTATATTTGCAAGTTATTGAGGTTAGAATGTAGAGTCAAATTGTTCAGTTTTAATTTTTGCAGTTTGAATTATTATTTACTGGAATGTTATTTGTTGAAGTATTTAATTTTTTAAGTTTGATTTTATAAATTATTTTTATTTTAGAAGTAATTTAGTTGTTAAGTTTAAGTTTTTATAGTTTGAATTTTTATTTTTTTTCCCCAAAAGTGTTAGTATCGGTGTAAATATGTTTTTGTTTAGGGTTGTCCGCCAGAGCTTAGTTGCGCAGTCACGCCGTTGGTGTGTGTGTGGCGCTGCGATCTGCCGCGCCGCGTGGAGATCACCGAAGCGGCCGGGCGTGGCAAACAAGATGGCCGACGGGACGCACACTTCACAAAGTGTTCCCTTGCGTCGCACTGGGTCACTTTTTAGGGATGAATGCTTTGCTTTGTGTTAAGGGCAACCCTCCGCGAATTTTGATGTCACTTGCGCCTCCAGAATCGACGTTTGAAAAATCGTAAATACATCGATCTTTTTCGATTTTCTGCTCTCTCCGTCGTCCTAGCAAAGCTCTTGAGGGCTTATCGGAGAGGTCTCAATAGCGCGCACACGATGATAGTTTATAGTTTAGATTTATAAGTGAATTGAGTTGTATAGAAGTAGTTCAGTTGTTAAGTTTTAGTTTTTTGCAGTTTGTATTATTATTTACTGGAATGTTATTTGTTGAAGTATTTAATTTTTTAAGTTTGATTTATAAAAATTATTTTTATTTTAGAAGTAATTTAGTTGTTAAGTTTAAGTTTTTATAATTTGAATTTTTATTTTTTTTTAAAAGTGTTAATATCGGTGTAAATATGTTATTATTTAGGGTTGTCCGCCAGAGCTTGGTTGCGCAGTCACGCCGTTGATGTGTGTGTGGCGCTGCGATCTGCCGCGCCACGTGGCGATCAGCTGAGCGGCCGGGCGTGGCAAGCAAAATGGCCGCCGGGACGCGCAATTCACAAAATGTTCCCTTGCGTCGCACTGGGTCACTTTTTAGGGATGAATACTTTGTTTTGTGTTAAGGGCAACACTCCGCGCATTTTGATGTCACTTGCGCCTCCAAGATCGACGTTTGAAAAATCGTAAATACATCGATCTTTTTCGATTTTCTGCTCTCTCCGTCGTCCTAGCAAAGCTCTTGCGGGCTTATCGGAGAGGTATCGAGAGCGCGCACAAGGTGGTAGTTTATAGTTAAAATTTATAAGTTAATTAAGTTGTATAGAAGTAGTTTAGTTGTTCAGTTTTAATTTTTTGCAGTTTGTATTATTATTTACTGGAATGTTATTTGTTGAAGTATTTAGTTTTTTAAGTTTGATTTTATAAAAATTATTTTTATTTTAGAAGTAATTTAGTTGTTAAGTTTAAGTTTTTATAATTTGAATTTTTATTTTTTTTAAAAGTGTTAATATCGGTGTAAATATGTTATTATTTAGGGTTGTCCGCCAGAGCTTAGTTGCGCAGTCGCGCCGTTGATGTGTGTGTGGCGCTGCGATCTGCCGCGCCACGTGGCGATCAGCTGAGCGGCCGGGCGTGGCAAACAAAATGGCCGCCGGGACGCGCACTTCACAAAATGTTCCCTTGCGTCGCACTGGGTCACTTTTTGGTACTGAAAACTTTGTTTTGGGGTCAGGGAAACCCCCCGCACATTTGATGTTAATTTCGCACTCGAGATCGACGTTTTAAAAATTATTATATACAATTCTTAACCTAACCTAACCTAACCTAACCTAACCTAACCTAACCTAACCTAACCTAACCTAACCTTTTTTTTTTTTTTTTTTTTTTTGTTGTGAGGAGAGGAAATCTTCGAAAGACTTCACCAGCGTCCAGATTGCTGGTGATTGTGCCGGATTCCGCTGCAAGCAGCGACCTACCGGCTAAAACCTCTCCCCAGCCCTCTCCTGGACGGCCGGTACTATCTTCCGATATTGCACTTCAGCTCGTCCAGTTTAGAGACTCTGTCCCGTCAGGGCCGCTATCTTGAGCTTTCTTTCAGCTTCTTCTTTTATTTTTATGACGTCGGACGCATAATCCGTCCATGCCTCCCAGTTTATTCGGCTTTCCAGCATGGATTGGACCATAGTGTCTGCTGATGCAGTTCTTCCTATGGCCCTTTCCAGCGCCGCTCTGTTCGCCGTCCACGCTGTGCACTTGAAGACGGTGTGCTCTGCGTCGTCGTCTTCAGCGGTGTCGCAGTGGAGGCACGCGGCGCTTGCTGTCTTGCCGATTCTTCTAAGATACTGACCGAAGCAGCCGTGCCCGGTCATTACTTGCGTAAGATGGAACGACAGCTCGCCGCCGTGTGTCCTTCCCGTCCAGGCGGACAGGTCGGCGACTAGTCTGTGCGTCCACCTGCCTTTGGTGGACTCGTTCCATCTTCGCTGCCACTCCGTGAATGTCGCCTTTCTGGCGGCTGCTTTCTCTTGTCCGTAGTAGACCGACTGCCTCTCTAAGGCGAGTAGGTCTAACGGTGGAATGCCGCACAGGGCTAAGATGGCATCCTCAGACACTGTCCTGTAGGCGGAAGCTACCCTCAGAGCGCTTCTGCGTTGGACTCTCGCCAGTGTGAGCCGGGTCCTCTCTATTTTCGTCGCTTGCGCCCATATCGGGGCGCCGTAGAGAAGGACTGAGTGGACCACCTCATTATACAGGTTTCTTCTTCTCTGCTTGGGTCCACCCACGTTCGGCATCAGCCTGGCGAGATCTTCAGCGACTCTGGCGGCTTTGGCCGCAGTCGCTTCCGCGTGGGCTGCAAAACGCAGCTTGTCGTCGATTTGCACGCCCAAGTAGCGTATTGCTCTTTTAAAAGCTACTATGTTGCCGTTCCAAGCTATCTTGGGCGGCGGTAGCTTCCGCTTCCTAGTGAAGAAGACTGCTTCGGTCTTCTCAGTCGCTAGCGTGAGCCCGGCGTGGTCCATCCATCTCTGGATCGCATGTAGCGCCTCTTCTGCGACAGTCTGCAGCTGCGTGGTCGTCTTGGCGGTGGCCATCACCGCGACGTCGTCCGCGAAGGCGACGAGTTCCACGCCGTCCGGCATGGCCACTCGCAGCAGCTCGTCGTACATAACGTTCCAGAGTGTAGGTCCGAGTACCGACCCCTGCGGAACGCCTGCCGTCACTCGGCGGAGGCGTTTACTAGCCCCGCTTTCGTACTCCAGCACCCTATCAGCAAAATAGCTCTCGACGAGTCTCACTAAGGGCGCTGGAGCTTTCTTTTCTATCAGCGCTTTTAAAATTAGTGTCCATCTGGCCGAGTTAAAGGCGTTTCGTACGTCGAGAGCTATAAGTACAGCGTGGCTGCTAGCTTTAACGCTGCCTTCCCACGCCTTCCTTACTCTTGCTACGACGCTCTCGATAGCTTTAATTGTGGATCTGCCGGAGCGAAAGCCATGCTGCTTCTCCGACAGTCCGGTCGTTTGGTCCTCTAGAGTGGCGTGGAGGCGCTGCAGGATCAATCTCTCTAATATTTTGCCACAACCGTCCAGCATGCACAGGGGGCGGTACGCGGATGGACCGGGTTCAGCTCCCTTGCCCTTGGAGATCAGCACAAGCCTCTGCCTTTTCCAGGGTTTGGCAAACGTGCCCTCGCTAAGGCACGTGTTGTAAGCAGCAAGCAGCAGTTCTGGGTCTGTTGCGGCGATTTGGCGTATGACTGCATTAGGCACGCCGTCCGGGCCAGGAGCCTTTTTCACGCTAAGCCTTGTTGCAGCATCGGTCAATTCTTCCACGCTGAACAGAAGGGAGTTGTTTTCGGCGTTGTCTGCTGCGATGCTTATTTTGGATAGTTCCGGATGCTGCGGGAAGAGGCCGTCGACTATTAATTCCATATTTTCTTCATTTTCGAGGTATGGGTCGACGGTCGCTCTTCGCAGCTTTTTCCTTACAAGTTTATACGGTGTGCCCCACGGGTCTAGGGCCAGCGTGGCGCACATCTCGTTCCAGCATCGCGATTTGCTTGTGCTGATCTCGATGTTGAGAGCTTTCCGGGCTCCCTTATAAGCTTCTCGAAGCGACTCGTCACCGCGTCTTCTCTGCGCTCTTCGTCGCGCAGAGAGACACTTTCGGCGAAGTTCCGCGATCGCTTCGGTCCACCAGTAGGTCGGCCTACGAAGCTGTCCTCTTCTTGGAGGCATGGACGCATCGCAGCCGCGGCTAAGGAGGTCGTTGAGCGCCTTCACGGTGATCTCGGCTGGTGCTCCTCTGCGTGCCAAGTCGATCACTTTGCTTCTCTCGGCGGCCACCGCCCTGTCCAGATTATCGCTGTCCAGCTTGCTGACCGCCCAACCGGTGCTTGTGGGAAGTCTGCTTCTTTCTGCTCGATCGGCAAGCTGAAACTCTATGTATAAGTGGTCGCTGCCCGAGTATGTATTTTCCAGAACTTCCCATTTCGCAATTCGATTTGCGATCGACTCGCTTGTGAATGATACGTCTAATATGGAACCGCTATCTCCACGTCGAAATGTGAAGGCGCTTCCTCGATTAGCCGCGTGCAGGTGAAGCTGCGACGCCGTCTCCGAAAGCACAACTCCTCGGCGGTCCGTCGTGGATGATCCCCACTCCGGTGCCTTGGCGTTAAAGTCCCCGGCGACGACGACGGGCAGTGTCGAAGTCCTGACGTCCTCTGCTAGCCGGGCCATGTCGCCGATGAAAGCCTCGATGGGCGAGTTCGGGGAGTAATAACAGCTGTAAAACCGTATGCCCCCGGCCTCGACCCATACGAAGCCCTCACCGTCTGCCGCTCCGACGCCGCTCTCCCTAAGTCTCGACGACGGCACATAAATGGCGCACTTGGAGCCAGATCCTCCGTACCAAACCTAACCTAACCTAACCTAACCTAACCTAACCTTTTTTTTTTTTTTTTTTTTTTTTTTTTTTCCGGAGGTAGGAAATCTTGCATAAGACATCCCCCGGCAACGCCGGAGGATAGTGTCAGATTCTTACTGACTAAAACCTACCCCCACCTACTCACCACGGACGTCCCGGAAACCGCCGTTAGGCATTACTTCGCGATGTCAGTTGTCTTGTTAGTTTTTTGTTTACTAACGACCGCCTTGTCGGCGGAGTCTCTCTTCACTTTCTTTAGTTTTCAAGACATCAGTTGCGAATATAACCCAAGCTGACCATGCAGACTGGCAGCTCAGCATGGAGGGCGTCATGCTTTCGGGAGTCAGGGGTTCCTCAACCCCGATCGCAGCTCTTAATTGTGCCCTTTGCTCTTCCCATGCTGAGCAGCCGAACAAAGTGTGTTCTGCGTCGTCGGTGTCATTTTCGCAGTGATGGCACCCACGGGTTGCCTCTTTGCCTATTTTGTTGAGGTAGGCACCGAAGCACCCGTGTCCGGTGATCGCCTGGGAAAGATGGTAGCTCAGCTCACCGTGTTTCCTCTGGCTCCAAGCCTTCAGATCCCCGATGAGCCTATGCGTCCATCTTCCCTTAACGGAGGCGTCCCACCGACTTTGCCACTCCTGCATGGTCAGCTCCCTGGCCCGTTCCTTCGTCGCTCGTCCTTTATAAATCGCCTGCCTCTCCTTGGCTAGCAGGTCGACGGGCGGAATTGCGGATAAGGCCAGGATGGCGTCTTCCGAGACTGTCCTGTAAGCCGAGGCGACTCTCAGCGCACTCCTTCGTTGAACTCTAGCCAGACTGAGCCTCGTCCTATCCACTCTCATGGCGTCCGCCCACACTGGGGCCCCATAGAGTAGGATAGAGTGGACCACTTCGTTGTAAAGTTTTCTTCTCTTGTATTTCGGTCCACCGACGTTCGGCATCAGCCTGGCGAGTTCGTTCGCCGTTCTCGCCGCCTTCGCAGCTGCCATCTCCGCGTGTTTCGCGAAGCGCAGCTTGTCATCGAGCCAGACTCCGAGGTATCGCAGTGACCGCTTGTAGGGCACCTCGAAGCCGTCTATGGCGATCGAAGGCGGCGACAGCTTTCTGCGACGCGTGAAGAGCATGGCTTCCGTCTTGTGGACGGCGAGCTCTAGTCCTGCTCCGTCCAGCCAGCTCTTCACGTGAATTAGTGCAGTTTCGGCAACGAGTCGCAGATTCGTCGCGGTTTTCCCCTTCACGAGTACGGCCGCGTCGTCCGCGAACGCTACGATGCTCGCGCCTTCGGGCATGGGCAGTCGCAGCAGTCCGTCGTACATAGCGTTCCAAAGTGCCGGTCCGAGGACCGACCCTTGAGGAACGCCAGCTGTGACCTCCTGCTGGAATTTCTTGCCCATGCACTCGTACTCCAGTATCCTGCCGCTGAAATAGCTTTTTGCCATTTTCAGCAGGTATACTGGAACTCCGATGTTGGCGAGTGCGGTGAGAGTCGTGCTCCAGTTCGCCGTGTTGAACGCGTTGCGAACGTCCAACGCGATCAACACGACGTGCTCGCTCCTCTTGACGCTCCCCTGCCATGCCAGCCTCACCGTCTGCACGACTTGGCTGATGGCGTCTACGGTGGAGCGTCCGGGGCGAAATCCAAATTGCTGCGGTGACAGCCCGCTTTCTTCGTTCTCCAAGGCGTACTGGAGGCGCTGTAGTAGCATCCTCTCCAGTAGCTTTCCGACTCCGTCTAGCATACACAGAGGTCTGTAGGCCGACGGGCCGGGCGGCCCTGCTTTGCCCTTAGGTATCAGGACTAACTTTTGCCGTTTCCACGGGGCGGCAAATGTCCCTTGGGCAAGGCAGGCGTTCAAAGCTGCTAGCAGCAACTCGGGATCTTTCTCGGCTACGCGTTTGATGACTGCGTTTGGAACGCAGTCCGGTCCCGGTGCCTTTGCTGGTTTGAGCCGGTTTGAGGCTGCCAGCAGCTCTTCCTTAGAGAACGGAAGAAACTCTTCTGCGGGGGCGATGCTGTTGTTTGGAATGTTCCAGTCGGTCTCGACGTGCCGCGGGAAAAGGCTGGCAATTACCGTTTCGAGGTTGGCAACGTTGTTCAGGAATGGGTCCTCGTTACCAACCGCCAGCTTCTTTCGTACCATTTTGTACGGTCTTCCCCACGGGTCGTCGTCGACCGACTTGCAGAGCTCTTCCCAGCATCGCGCTTTGCTCTCTTTGATGGCTACTTTGAGCGCTTTTCTAGCCTCTTGGTAGGCTTGACCGTTTTCTACAGTCGGTCTTCTTTGCGCTGCCCGGCGGCGGGATAGGCACTCTCGTCTCAGGTCGGCTACGGTGTCGTTCCACCAGTAGACCGGCTTCCGACGTGCCCCCCGGCTCCGCCTCGGCATTGACGCCTCGCAGCTTTCTCGCAGCACGTCGTTGAGTGAGCGAACGACGTCCTCCGCTCCGGTGCCGCTTTTTGCGGATTCAACGACTGCTGCGCGCTTCCTTGCAACCGTTTCGTCCACGGCGGTCACTTCGAGCTTTCGCGCGCACCATCCTTCGGTAGTTCTTCGAAGCGGTGCTCTCGCGCTCGTTGTTAGCTCGAAGCTCACGTACCGGTGGTCGCTATGCGAGTAGACGTCGAGAACTTTCCAGTTCCTTATTCCACTCGCGATAGCTTCGTCGACGAACGTCACGTCGACGATTGACCCGGTATTTCCGCGGACGAACGTGTAGTGGTTGCCGACGTTTGCTGCTAGTAGGCGCATTTGCGCCGCCATCTCCGAGAGCAAGCTTCCTCTACTGTCTGTCACCGCAGCTCCCCATTCCGGCGCCTTGGCGTTGAAGTCGCCGGCCAGTATGACGGGCAGTGTCGACGTTCTTACACTTTCGGCCAGCTCGCTCAGGCTGTCGGCGAACTCGTCGATTGTGGAGTTGGGAGAGAAATAGCAGCTATATATTCTATAGCCTCCCGCCTCCACCCAGACGTATCCGTCTCCGCCGACTTCCGGAGCGTTTGCTACACGTAGATGGCTCGTTGGCAAGTAGATCGCCGCTTTAGAGCCCGTGTCGGAGTACCATCGGCTTGCTGAGTTTCTGTGTTGCTCCGACACGATGACTAGATCTACGCGCAGCTCGCTGGCCGTCTGATGCAGCAGGTCTTGAGCCGCCTGGCTGTGGTTCAGGTTTATCTGAAGAACGCGAATCATTTTGTCGCGTTCTTCAGACACCTTTCCCGTTCCGCCCTAAATTTAGGGCACCGCCTACTGCCGCTTGTGTGCGCTGCTGGGGTTTGTTGACGTCGCTGTCCGCCGTTGTCGCTGTCGGTGCAGAGCGGGCATTTTGGTGCGTTGGTACAGTTGGCAATTTTGTGGCCATCCTGCCCGCATCGTAGACACAATTTGCTGCGGTCGGGCGCTTTGCATTTTGCTGCAAAGTGCCCGTAGCCCATGCACCGGTAGCAACGTCTAACTTTGACGCTTTCTCTGATGCGGCACCTCACGAGACCGATCTTGATGCGCCCGTTTCTCAGCAGGGCGTCGGTCTCTGGCGTGCACGGCAGTTTTATCATGCACGCTTGGGTGCCGCTGTGCGCCGGTCTTAGTTTGGCGCTGGATGTCGAGATTTTGTTCTCCTTTAGGGCTTCGATGACCTCTTCTGGGGTCACTCCCTCGTCGAGATCTCGAATCTCGACATCCCGGCTTTGCACCACTCGATGGATCTTGGCAAGTGGTCCGGCCGCCTCTGTAATAATTGCCTGCAGAGCGTCTGCTTCGGCCCCGTCAGCTTTTCTTCCCATTCGGAAGATTAATTCTCCGCGCTGCGTCTTTCGCACGGCTTTGACGTCCAATTTTTTATTTTTTGTCGAAGCGTGGACGCTACGCAAAATTTCTGCGTAGGACGCAGCTCCTTCACCATCAGCTTTTTTTAATATGATGGTGTCGGCGGGCACTCTTCCTGCCTTGGGGTGCCTATTTTTAGGCTTTATCGTAGGCCCAGGCTCCGGTGCTTTGCGGATACGTGCGGTGGAGACTTTGTCGTCCCCCTTCGTCGCCTCTTTTTCTTTCGTTTGAGAATCGGGTTTCGTCTTTTTCTTCTTTTTTCGTGCCGCCCCGACTGTAGTCCAGCCTTCCTGCGGTCTGGCGGTTACTCCGTTTACTCCTTTAGAGATGGGCGCCGTCCTCTTCGGTACCTCTTCTTTTTGGCGTGGAGTGGGCGCTGCTTTTGCAATCTCCTTTGTTGCTTCGACGGTTTGGGTTGATGCGTGTCCTACCGAAATCTTCGGTGAGACATTTATCCCGTCAATTGCCTTCACTGTTTTAAGGAAGGCGAGCCTTATGGCTTTAATGCCTTCCTTGATCGGTTTGTGCGCGTTTGCGTGCGCCTTTGTGAATTCTTCGACCTCGAAAATTTCTTTTTCGAGGTCCTCCAGTGCTTTTTTTAACGTCAAGTTTTTATTTGTTAGTTGCTCCATAAGTTGATCCCACGATTAGCTAGGGAACATGGTCCATCCGACCAGAGCCCCGCTTGGCCGGATAAGCCTTCTTACTCAGGAGATTCGGCTGGTCCTCCCGAGAGATCGTCTGCGACCACGCTGCTTAGAGTCCCCGTGGCCATGCATCCCTCGGCACGCTGCTTCTCACCTTGGATTGGGACTTGGTTTTCTGTCAGGGTTTTCCGTCCCTTATCTGGTGTCCTGTTTTATGGCGCAGGATGCTCGCCATTCGGCCTTCGTCAGTTAGCTACAGTCACAGTTGTTAACAGTGACTGCATTACCGGGGTCCGCGACGAGGACGCCTGACAATCGGCCTTGCTGACAGAGCTGCTGTGATTCGCAGAGGCGTATTGGCTTTTTATAGAAACACGGCGTCCAGCACGCCGCGTTTCACCAATGCCTAGTATCAGCCTTCGAACCCCAACCTAACCTAACCTAACCTAACCTAACCTAACCTAACCTAACCTAACCTAACCTAACCTTTTTTTTTTTTTTTTTTTTTTTTTTTTTCTTGAGAGGGGAAACCTTCAAAAGGCGCCACTGTTTCAACAGAAAGGTGACAGTGTGGGATTTTTACCCACTAAAACCCCCCTCCGCTCCTACTGCCTCCCGGTACTTAACTTGTCTGTAATGCTTCGAGAGGCAGCGTGGCCCGGCGCACTTCTAGCGCACTTCATTTTGTCTCGGGTAGCTAGAGAAGTTACAAAATTAATCGATCACTTCTCGAGCCCCCTGTCTCTCCTTGCCTGACGGCTATTGGTCGCTTTTGTGCGACTGCAGTCGTCTGATGCTTCTTGCGATGACAGTCGATCGCTTGCCTTTTGCGAACCGTGCGACTGTCGTCGGCTGCCTTTAATGCTGCGCGCGTGCGGTTGTGGGTGCGACGTCTGTCGATCACTTCGCTAGTCGTAAACTGCTCGGCAGTCGGCGTCTGCTCCTAACGCTGTTCGCACGCGCGCGCTGCTGTTATGGTGGTTCGGCTAGAGGTGGAGAACTTTGCAGGGCTTGTCGCCTGTGTCGCTCGTCGTCCTCTTTTGCCTGCATTACTGTTGTCGCAAAAGATGTCCACGCTGTCCACTTTTCCTTGGACTGCAACATAGACGGGACCATCTGCTCGGCTGACACTTGGTTGTCGTTGTTTACGTCTTCGCCGAGGGCTTCTTTGAGCCGGGTTCGTTCTTCCGTCCATGCCGCGCACTTAAATAGGGTGTGGTCAGCATCATCTTTTGCGTCTCCGCAGTGGTGACACTCTTCGGTGGCTTCTTTGCCTATTCTCTTAAGATAGGTGCCAAAGCAGCCGTGTCCGGTTAGCACCTGAGTGAGGTGGAAGCTCAGTTCGCCTTGCCCTCTTTCACTCCAGACTTTTGGGTCCGGTATAAGCCGGTGAGTCCAGCGACCCTTCGGTGACTCGTTCCAACGTTCCCTCCAGCGTTCGAAGGTGACTTTTCTGGCGTCGTCTTTCGACTGCCCGTTGTAGATGCGTTGTCTTTCGAACGCGAGGAGGTCAATAGGCGGTATGCCGGAGACGGTGAGAGTGGCTGCTTCGGAGACCGTGCGATAGGCCGAAGCTACCCTTAATGCGCTGGTTCTCTGAACTCTAGCCAGCTTGAGCCGAGTTCTCTCCACCCTCATGGAGTCGGCCCATACAGGGGCTCCGTAGAGGAGGATGGAGTGGACCACTTCGTTGTATAGGCGTCGACGTTTTGATTTTGGTCCTCCGATGTTCGGCATCAATCTGGCGAGTTCTTCAGCGACGATCGCCGCCTTAGTCGCCGCCTTGTCTGCGTGTACCGCAAATCGAAGCTTGTCGTCAAGGTGAACTCCGAGGTACCTCAGCGATCTGCTAAAAGGAACCTCGAAGCCGTCAAAGACGAGTTTGGGCGGCTCTAGTTGCCTGCGCCTGGTGAAAAGCACAGCTTCTGTTTTCTGGACTGCGAGCTCCAGTCCGGCGCCGTCTAGCCAACTCTTGACGCTTCGCAGGGCCTCTTCGCTGGCAATTTTGATGGACGTCGTAGACTTTCCGGTAATCAAAATGGCGACGTCGTCCGCGAAGGCGACTATTCTGGCTTCGTCGGGCATGGGCGCTCTCAGCAGTCCATCGTACATGACGTTCCAGAGAGCGGGTCCTAAGACCGAACCCTGGGGAACGCCTGCAGTGACCGCTCGCTGAAAGCTTTCGCCCATGCATTCGTACTGCAGCACCCTGTCCGAGAAGTAACTTTCGATCATTCGGATCAAGTATGCTGGAGTGCCGATTTTAGCCAGAGCTACTAGGATGGAGCTCCAGCGGGCCGAGTTGAACGCGTTTCGGACGTCGAGCGCGATCAACACGACGTTTGCGCTGCGCTTGACGCTTCCCTGCCAGGCTTCGCGGACGGTTTCGATCACCTGTTCGATGGCGCCTATTGTCGAGTGCCCTCGGCGGAAGCCGTGCTGATGGGGCGAGAGCCCTTTGTCGGTGTCCTCCAGTACTGTCTGAAGCCGTTCGAGGATCAGCCTCTCTAGAATCTTGCCCAGGCCGTCCAGCATGCAAAGTGGACGGTATGCTGAGGGACCGGGTGTCGCCTTGGTGCCCTTTGTTATTAGGACCAGCCTTTGGCGCTTCCATGACGCGTCGAAGATTCCTTCGGCAAGGCACGAGTTAAGGGCTGCGAGTAGCAGCTCGGGATCCTGATCCGCGATGCGCTTCAAGACGGCGTTTGGGACGCCGTCGGGTCCCGGCGCCCTTGCAGAGTTAATTCGCTTTGCCGCTCCCTGCAGCTCTTCTTTGGAGAACGGCAGGACTCCGCTTGGAAGCTCTGCTGCTGGGTCGCAGGTTGCAGTTCGGTCGGTAGTGGGGTGCCGCGGGAACAGTCCGTCGACCACCGCCTCCATGGTTTCATGGTTGTTCAGGTAGTGGTCTTCGTTCCGGACGCTGAGTTTGTTGCGTACTATCCTGTACGGCAGCCCCCAAGGATCTTCGTCGACCGACTTGCAGAGTTCGTCCCAGCTGCGCGCTTTGCTTTGCTTAATAGCTAGGCGCAGCGCGTTTTTAGCGTTCTTGTAGTCCTGGCGTTCTTGTGGCACGGCGAAGTGGTGCCTGTGGGCGCGTCTGCGGGACGCTGTGCAGGCGCGTCGCAGGTCGGCGATCTCGTCCGTCCACCAGTAGGCCGGTTTCCGGTGTGAGTTTGAGCCGCGCTTTGGCATCGATGCGTCGCAGGCGTCGCGCAGGAGCTCGTTTAGCAAGCGTACTACTTTTTCCGCTGTGGCGTCCGATCGCGCGATGCCTTTGACCGTCTCGCTCCTAGTAGCTACCAATTTGTCGAGGGCTTCGCGGTCTAGTTTTCGAACGCACCAGCCCCGCGCTGTGTGCGGCGGTGGCCTGTAGCTTCGGTCGGCAAGCTCGAAGCTGACGTAGCGGTGGTCGCTGTGCGAGTGGACATCTAGCACGCGCCATCCTCGAATTCTTCCCGCTAGGGCTTCGTCGACGAACGTGACGTCAATCACTGAACCCGTGCTGCCCCGAACGAAAGTAAACTCTCCTCCCGTGTTGGCAACGTGCAGGTGAAGATTTGACGCCATGTCGCAAAGAAGAGCTCCTCTTGCGTCGGTAGATGCTGCACCCCATTCGACGGATTTTGCATTAAAATCGCCTGCTACGATGACCGGGAGCGTCGATGTTCGGACGCTCTCTTCTAGGCCGGCGATGCTGCGGTTAAAGTCTTCCATAGGGGAGTTCGGCGAAAAGTAGCAGCTGTAAACGCGTAAGTCGCCCAGCTCTATCCAGGTCCAGCCGACGGTGCTGAGGGCGTTTGCAGCGTTGGTCAGAAGCAGGCGGCTGCTAGATGGCAGATGAAGAGCGGCATTTGACCCTTTATCAGAATGCCAGCGCCGCGGTAAGTTGTGGTTCTGCTCAGAGACTATTGCGACGTCTGTGCGCTCGTCAACTATAGTTTGCTGCAGCAAGTCTTGCGCAGCCCTGCATTTGTTGAGGTTTATTTGCAGAAACCGTACTGACATTTCGAAACTTTTCTGCAGCGCGCTAGCTCCGCTCTAAAAGCAGGAACCTAACCTAACCTAACCTAACCTAACCTAACCTAACCTAACCTAACCTAACCTTTTTTTTTTTTTTTTTTTTTTTTTTTGTTGTGAGGAGAGGAAATCTTCGAAAGACTTCACCAGCGTCCAGATTGCTGGTGATTGTGCCGGATTCCGCTGCAAGCAGCGACCTACCGGCTAAAACCTCTCCCCAGCCCTCTCCTGGACGGCCGGTACTATCTTCCGATATTGCACTTCAGCTCGTCCAGTTTAGAGACTCTGTCCCGTCAGGGCCGCTATCTTGAGCTTTCTTTCAGCTTCTTCTTTAATTTTTATGACGTCGGACGCATAATCCGTCCATGCCTCCCAGTTTATTCGGTTTTCCAGCATGGATTGGACCATAGTGTCTGCTGATGCAGTTCTTCCTATGGCCCTTTCCAGCGCCGCTCTGTTCGCCGTCCACGCTGTGCACTTGAAGACGGTGTGCTCTGCGTCGTCGTCTTCAGCGGTGTCGCAGTGGAGGCACGCGGCGCTTGCTGTCTTGCCGATTCTTCTAAGATACTGACCGAAGCAGCCGTGCCCGGTCATTACTTGCGTAAGATGGAACGACAGCTCGCCGCCGTGTGTCCTTCCCGTCCAGGCGGACAGGTCGGCGACTAGTCTGTGCGTCCACCTGCCTTTGGTGGACTCGTTCCATCTTCGCTGCCACTCCGTGAATGTCGCCTTTCTGGCGGCTGCTTTCTCTTGTCCGTAGTAGACCGACTGCCTCTCTAAGGCGAGTAGGTCCAACGGTGGAATGCCGCACAGGGCTAAGATGGCATCCTCGGACACTGTCCTGTAGGCGGAAGCTACCCTCAGAGCGCTTCTGCGTTGGACTCTCGCCAGTGTGAGCCGAGTCCTCTCTATTTTCATTGATTGCGCCCATATCGGGGCGCCGTATAGGAGGACTGAGTGGACCACCTCGTTGTAAAGGTTTCTTCTTCTCTGTTTGGGTCCACTTACGTTCGGCATCAGCCTGGCGAGATCTTCAGCGACTCTGGCGGCTTTGGCCGCAGTCGCTTCCGCGTGGGCTGCAAAACGCAACTTGTCGTCGATTTGCACGCCCAAGTAGCGTATTGCTCTTTTAAAAGCTACTATGTTGCCGTTCCAAGCTATCTTGGGCGGCGGTAGCTTCCGCTTCCTAGTGAAGAAGACTGCTTCGGTCTTCTCAGTCGCTAGCGTGAGCCCGGCGTGGTCCATCCATCTCTGGATCGCATGTAGCGCCTCTTCTGCGACAGTCTGCAGAAGAGGCGCTACAAGCTCGTCCAGTTTAGAGACTCTGTCCCGTCAGGGCCGCTATCTTGAGCTTTCTTTCAGCTTCTTCTTTAATTTTTATGACGTCGGACGCATAATCCGTCCATGCCTCCCAGTTTATTCGGTTTTCCAGCATGGATTGGACCATAGTGTCTGCTGATGCAGTTCTTCCTATGGCCCTTTCCAGCGCCGCTCTGTTCGCCGTCCACGCTGTGCACTTGAAGACGGTGTGCTCTGCGTCGTCGTCTTCAGCGGTGTCGCAGTGGAGGCACGCGGCGCTTGCTGTCTTGCCGATTCTTCTAAGATACTGACCGAAGCAGCCGTGCCCGGTCATTACTTGCGTAAGATGGAACGACAGCTCGCCGCCGTGTGTCCTTCCCGTCCAGGCGGACAGGTCGGCGACTAGTCTGTGCGTCCACCTGCCTTTGGTGGACTCGTTCCATCTTCGCTGCCACTCCGTGAATGTCGCCTTTCTGGCGGCTGCTTTCTCTTGTCCGTAGTAGACCGACTGCCTCTCTAAGGCGAGTAGGTCCAACGGTGGAATGCCGCACAGGGCTAAGATGGCATCCTCGGACACTGTCCTGTAGGCGGAAGCTACCCTCAGAGCGCTTCTGCGTTGGACTCTCGCCAGTGTGAGCCGAGTCCTCTCTATTTTCATTGATTGCGCCCATATCGGGGCGCCGTATAGGAGGACTGAGTGGACCACCTCGTTGTAAAGGTTTCTTCTTCTCTGTTTGGGTCCACTTACGTTCGGCATCAGCCTGGCGAGATCTTCAGCGACTCTGGCGGCTTTGGCCGCAGTCGCTTCCGCGTGGGCTGCAAAACGCAACTTGTCGTCGATTTGCACGCCCAAGTAGCGTATTGCTCTTTTAAAAGCTACTATGTTGCCGTTCCAAGCTATCTTGGGCGGCGGTAGCTTCCGCTTCCTAGTGAAGAAGACTGCTTCGGTCTTCTCAGTCGCTAGCGTGAGCCCGGCGTGGTCCATCCATCTCTGGATCGCATGTAGCGCCTCTTCTGCGACAGTCTGCAGCTGCGTGGTCGTCTTGGCGGTGGCCATCACCGCGACGTCGTCCGCGAAGGCGACGAGTTCCACGCCGTCCGGCATGGCCACTCGCAGCAGCTCGTCGTACATAACGTTCCAGAGTGTAGGTCCGAGTACCGACCCCTGCGGAACGCCTGCCGTCACTCGGCGGAGGCGTTTACTAGCCCCGCTTTCGTACTCCAGCACCCTATCAGCGAAATAGCTCTCGACGAGTCTCACTAGGGGCGCTGGAGCTTTCTTTTCTGTCAGCGCTTTTAAAATTAGTGTCCATCTGGCCGAATTAAAGGCGTTTCGTACGTCGAGAGCTATAAGTACAGCGTGGCTGCTAGCTTTAACGCTGCCTTCCCACGCCTTCCTTACTCTTGCTACGACGCTCTCGATAGCTTTAATTGTGGATCTGCCGGAGCGAAAGCCATGCTGCTTCTCCGACAGTCCGGTCGTTTGGTCCTCTAGAGTGGCGTGGAGGCGCTGCAGGATCAATCTCTCTAATATTTTGCCACAACCGTCCAGCATGCACAGGGGGCGGTACGCGGATGGACCGGGTTCAGCTCCCTTGCCCTTGGAGATCAGCACAAGCCTCTGCCTTTTCCAGGGTTTGGCAAACGTGCCCTCGCTAAGGCACGTGTTGTAAGCAGCAAGCAGTAGTTCTGGGTCTGTTGCGGCGATTTGGCGTATGACTGCATTAGGCACGCCGTCCGGGCCAGGAGCCTTTTTCACGCTAAGCCTTTTTGCAGCATCGGTCAATTCTTCCACGCTGAACAGAAGGGAGTTGTTTTCGGCGTTGTCTGCTGCGATGCTTATTTTGGATAGTTCCGGATGCTGCGGGAAGAGGCCGTCGACTATTAATTCCATATTTTCTTCATTTTCGAGGTATGGGTCGACGGTCGCTCTTCGCAGCTTTTTCCTTACAAGTTTATACGGTGTGCCCCACGGGTCTAGGGCCAGCGTGGCGCACATCTCGTTCCAGCATCGCGATTTGCTTGTGCTGATCTCGATGTTGAGAGCTTTCCGGGCTCCCTTATAAGCTTCTCGAAGCGACTCGTCACCGCGTCTTCTCTGCGCTCTTCGTCGCGCAGAGAGACACTTTCGTCGAAGTTCCGCGATCGCTTCGGTCCACCAGTAGGTCGGCCTACGAAGCTGTCCTCTTCTTGGAGGCATGGACGCATCGCAGCCGCGGCTAAGGAGGTCGTTGAGCGCCTTCACGGTGATCTCGGCTGGTGCTCCTCTGCGTGCCAAGTCGATCACTTTGCTTCTCTCGGCGGCCACCGCCCTGTCCAGCTTATCGCTGTCCAGCTTGCTGACCGCCCAACCGGTGCTTGTGGGAAGTCTGCTTCTTTCTGCTCGATCGGCAAGCTGAAACTCTATGTATAAGTGGTCGCTGCCCGAGTATGTATTTTCCAGAACTTTCCATTTCGCAATTCGATTTGCGATCGACTCGCTTGTGAATGATACGTCTAATATGGAACCGCTATCTCCACGTCGAAATGTGAAGGCGCTTCCTCGATTAGCCGCGTGCAGGTGAAGCTGCGACGCCGTCTCCGAAAGCACAACTCCTCGGCGGTCCGTCGTGGATGATCCCCACTCCGGTGCCTTGGCGTTAAAGTCCCCGGCGACGACGACGGGCAGTGTCGAAGTCATGACGTCCTCTGCTAGCCGGGCCATGTCGCCGATGAAAGCCTCGATGGGCGAGTTCGGGGAGTAATAACAGCTGTAAAACCGTATCCCCCCGGCCTCGACCCATACGAAGCACTCACCGTCTGCCGCTCCGACGCCGCTCTCCCTAAGTCTCGACGACGGCACATAAATGGCGCACTTGCAGCCAGATCCTCCGTACCAACGGTGCGAAGAATGGTGGTGTTGCTCTGATATGAGCACTAAGTCCGCGCCTTTTTCGATGGAAGTGTGCATCATCAAGTCTTGGGCCGTCCTGCACCCGTTAAGGTTTATTTGCAGGACGTTGATGCGCTCGTTTCCATCGCGGCGACCTTCTTGCCGGAACACGTCGCTGCCTTGTGGCCCTCTAGACCGCAGCGAAAGCACTCTTTGCTCCTGTCTCTGGGGGATGTGCATTTCGCTGCGATGTGGCCTGTTTCGCGGCACCTGTAGCAGCGTTCCGGTTGCCGTGGGGCTTCCCGCACGCGGCTGTTGATCCAGCCGACGCGGACTTTTCCAATTTTTAGAAGTTTCACAGCATGCTCTGTGGGCAGTAAGACCACTGCTGTCTGTGTTCCGCCGTAGGAGGGTCGCAGCGAAAGAACTTTGAGGTCCTTCAGCTCTGGTTGAGCTGCAGCTATCGCCTCTTTGACCTCCTCTATGTCTGTGCCGCCGTCGAGATCCCGCAAAGTCACTCTCGTTTGGGGAGTGAGAATTTTGGCGGGGTTTTCCTCGCCCATTTCGGAGGCAATCGCTGCGAGAAGCTCCGTCGCGTTTTGTGATCCGCGCTTCAATTCTAGAAGCACTTCTCCACTTCGTGTTTTTCGGATTTTTTTTACTTCTGCTTGCTCTGGAAGCACTACCGATTTTCTGATTGCGCGGATCACTTCCGCGTACGTGATTTTGCCAGTCGCAATCACGATTGCCTCGTTTCGCGGGCCGTGTGGGGCTCGCGTTTTGGCGTCCCTTTTTGTCATGTTCGAGGTGACCTTCGCGGGAGCGCTTTTTGACAGAGCGTTTTTCTTCGCCTGTGCCTGCGCCTGTACGACACTCGCTGTGTCCTTTGGCGCCCTCCTTTTTTCGTTTTTTTTAGGCGGCTTTGCAAGCTGCCAGTCCGCCTGTGCTGGTACCGGTGTAGTCACAGGTTTAGGCGCCTGCGAAGGCGCAGCTGTCATCACAGGTACTGCGACAGAACAAGTCTCCGATGCAAGAGCCGGCGTCAAAGCGGTCCTTGCGGTTTGCCTAGTGGCCTCTTTTATGGCGTTAAAGGCCCGCCTTATCTCTAACACTCCTTCTTTTATCGGGGAGTGCACATTTCTGTGCCCCTTGATAAACCCTTCTAAATGCTCGATGGCAGCCTTTATTCGCTCCCACTGTAACTCCATATTTTTTTTTCCAAAATAAAAAAAAACAAGAAACAAAAAAAAAAAATCTAAACTAACCCTTAGTAACTAATTGTACAAGTCCCTGGAAGTCTTTGAAAAGAAAATAAAATAACAAAATTTTTTCGCCTTTGCAAAGTTTGACACACGAGGAAGTTTGGAAAATTCGTAAAATTTTCCTTCCAACTTTAGAAATTCCGGAAAATTTTATTGGAATGCTGTCGGTGTGCAATTCATTAACCCAAAAAGCCCGGAAAATTCTGGAAAAACCGATTACTTACCAGGAAAAATCCCGGAAAAGTGCCTTTAAGAACTCGGTTTTTGTGTGTCAGTTGCTGGTACCGGAAAAACTTTCGGAAAATTCGGAAAATCCGGAAAATTCCTAAATTCCTCCAAATGTCGGAAAAGCTCGGAAAAATGGGGTGAAAACCCGGAAAATTCCGAGTCCAGGTTTTCCGGCTTTCCCGGGAGCACTTTCAGTGTCTCACTATCACTGTAAAAGTTGTCACTTTCTCCAGCAGCTGGTCTGTCCAGCTGGTCTTCCAATCTTCAAGATTGCTGGGGAATGCGCCCGCCTGTTGGGCCTGCGCCTCTTTCGCCGTGAGCACCGGCCGCACGTCCTCTCTGTATGAGTGCCAGTGCGCGACTAACCTAACCTAACCTAACCTAACCTAACCTAACCTAACCTTTTTTTTTTTTTTTTTTTTTTTTTTTTTTTTTGTCGCGGTGAAAACCTTCAAAAGGCACCACCGGCTATGTTACCATTAGCCGGTGGTAGTGTGGGATTTTTACCCACTAAAAACACCGCGTGCCTCTCTACTGCACACCCCGGTTCCCGAATTTGGTCATTACTTCGGGGAGGCAGCAGGTCTTAGGCATTGAGCCTCTTCTGGTTTTTTAAGAGGCGTGCTTAAAGAGGACGAGGTAGTTCGTCCCCTTCGTCAAGCAAACCTCTTCGTCGTCGACGTTCGTCTTCTTCTTTGTTTTTCATGACGGTGGTTGCAAAAATCACCCAGGACGCCCACGCTTTCGGGCTACTTAGCATGGACTGGACCAGGCGCTCTGGCGACACGTCGGATTCGTCGCCGAGAGCTTCTTTTAGCACAGTCCTGTGCATGTTCCATGCTGAGCAGTGGAATGCGGTGTGTTCGGCGTCGTCAAAGGCCTCTTTACAGTGGTGACATACAGCTGCTTCTTCTTTGCCTATTTTGTGCAGGTATGCACCAAAGCAGCCGTGTCCCGTGAGAATTTGGGTCAGATGGTAGTTTACTTCACCGTGTGATCTCTGGTTCCAAGCCTTAAGGTCCACGATGAGGCGCCGCGTCCATCGACCTTTTGTGGAGGTGTCCCACCGCTCTTGTCATCTTAGAAATGTCTTCTCTCGGGCTTCTTCTTTTGATAGCCCGCCGTATACTAGCTTTCTCTCTACGGCTAGCATGTCAATCGGAGAAATGCCGGACACTGCCAAGGTCGCGTCCTCGGATACCGTGCGGTACGCCGATATTACTCTTAGTGCGCTTCTTCTTTGTACCCTCGCAAGGGTGAGCCTCGTTTTTTCCACCCTCATGGAATCAGCCCACACGGGGGCCCCATATAGTAGGATGGAGTGGACCACTTCGCAGTAAAGTCTTCTTCTATTTGGCTTGGGTCCACCAACGTTAGGCATCAGCCTTGCGAGTTCTTAAGCTGCACGGGCTGCCTTTGCTGCAGCTTGTTTCGCGTGGGTTGCGAAGCGAAGCTTGTCGTCTAAATAGACTCCGAGGTAGCGTATCGATCTCGAAAACGGCACCCCGAAGCCATCGACGTTTAATTCTGGTGGTTTTAGGCTTCTGTGTCTTGTAAAGAAGACGGCCTCTGTTTTGTGAACGGCGAGCTTTAGTCCAGCGCCGTCCAGCCAATTTTTTACGTTCATAAGGGCTTCTTCTGCGTTCAGACACAGGGACGACGTTGTTTTGCCTCTTATTAGAATGGCAACGTCGTCGGCGAAAGCGATCATACTTGCTTTTTCGGGCATTTGGACTCTCAGCAGGCCGTCGTACATCACGTTCCACAGCGCCGGTCCTAGAACCGAGCCCTGCGGAACGCCTGCTGTTAGTACCTGCTGAAAGCTTTGGCCCATGCATCCGTACTCCAGTATCCTCTCGGAAAATTATTATTGTATTATTCGTACAAGGTAGTTTGGAGTGCCCATTTTTTCGAGTGCGTCGAGGATTGTACGCCATCGCGCTGAATTAAACGCGTTGTGTATGTCTAGCGCGATGAGCACGACGTTTTCGCATCGCTTCAGACTTCCCTGCCAGGCGTCTCTGATATTTTGTACGACGCTTTGTATCGCTCCAATGGTGGAACGACCTGGGCGAAAACCATGCTGCTGTGGAGACAGGCCGTGCTCCTCGTCCTCCAGTCGATGCTGAAGACGTTATAAAATTAATCTCTCCAGCAGCTTGCCCAAACCGTCCAGCATGCAGAGAGGTCTGTATGCCGAAGGGCCAGACAGCACCTGCTTGCCTTTGGGTATGAGGACTAGTCTTTGACGTTTCCAGGAAACGTCGAAATTACCCTCGGATAAGCAGGCGTTAAAAACTGCCAGAAGCAGCGCAGGATCTTTTTCGGCAATTCGCTTTATCACCGCGTTTGGGACGCCGTCTGGGCCTGGTGCCTTTGCAATTTTGATGCGGTGGGCAGCCTCTAGCAGTTCTTCTTTGGAAAATGGAAGAAAGGTATCTTCGTCGTCATCGTCGGTAGTGCTGACGCCAGTGCGGTCGTTAACGGGGTGGCTAGGAAATAATTCTGCTTTCTTTTTAGCGTTCTTGTAGTCCTGGCGTTCTTGTGGCACGGCGAAATGGTGCCTGTGGGCGCGTCTGCGGGACGCTGTGCAGGCGCGTCGCAGGTCGGCGATTTCGTCCGTCCACCAGTAGGCCGGTTTCCGGTGTAGGTTTGAGCAGCGCTTTGGCATCGATGCGTCGCAGGCGTCGCGCAGGAGCTCGTTTAGCGAGCGTACTACTTTTTCCGCTGAGGCGTCCGATCGCGCGATGCCTTTGACCGTCTCGCTACTAGTAGCTACCAATTTGTCGAGGGCTTCGCGGTCTAGTTTTTGAACGCACCAGCCCCGCGCTGTGTGCGGCGGTGGCCTGTAGCTTCGGTCGGCAAGCTCGAAGCTGACGTAGCGGTGGTCGCTGTGCGAGTGGACATCTAGCACGCGCCATCCTCGAATTCTTCCCGCTAGGGCTTCGTCGACGAACGTGACGTCAATCACTGACCCCGTGCTGCCCCGAACGAAGGTAAACTCTCCTCCCGTGTTGGCAACGTGCAGGTAAAGATTTGACGCCATGTCGCAAAGAAGAGCTCCTCTTGCGTCGGTAGATGCTGCACCCCATTCGACGGATTTTGCAACAAAATCGCCTGCTACGATGACCGGTAGCGTCGATGTTCGGACGCTCTCTTCTAGGCCGGCGATGCTGCGGTTAAAGTCTTCCATAGGGGAGTTCGGCGAAAAGTAGCAGCTGTAAATGCGTAAGTCGCCCAGCTCTATCCAGGTCCAGCCGACGGTGCTGAGGGCGTTTGCAGCGTTGGTCAGAAGCAGGCGGCTGCTAGATGGCAGATGAAGAGCGGCATTTGACCCTTTATCAGAATGCCAGCGCCGCGGTAAGTTGTGGTTCTGCTCAGAGACTATTGCGACGTCTGTGCGCTCGTCAACTATAGTTTGCTGCAGCAAGTCTTGCGCAGCCCTGCATTTGTTAAAGTTTATTTGCAAAAACCGTACTGACATTTCGAGGCTTTTCTGCTGCGCGCTAGCTCCGCTCTAAAAGCAGGGCAGTCAGCGCTTCCGTAGCGGTGCGGAGCTGTGGCTAAGTGTTCAGTCTGGCTGGTGCAGACGATGCATCTTGGTACACTTTTACATTCAGTTGCTTTGTGTCCAGTCTTCCAGCAGCTTCTGCATAGTCCCGAGCGGTCGGGCGCCCTGCACCGCGTGGCAGTGTGGCCGTAGGCTGAGCATCAATAGCACCTTAGCATGTCGATGCGCATTCTGATGCGGCATCGTACTAGGCCGAATTTGATGCGCCCCTCTTTTAGCTGAGCGTCGGTCCTGGCGGTGTGTGGCACTTTGGCGACGCAAACTTGGGTCCCGCAATAGGCCTCCTTAAGGCTGATAATCGTGATCTTCTCTTTTTCTGAGTCACAAAGAGACTCAGCTAGTGATTCGATCACGTCTGCTGCGATGACGCCTTCGTCCAGATCGCGGATGGTGACTGTCATGGTGGCTGTGCTTGTGGGCCTGGTCACCTTAGCTCCAGGTCCTGCCGCTTCTATTAGTGCAGTTTGGAGGACTTCAGATCCTTCGCCGTTTTTTCCCAGGCGAAGCAGCAGTTCGCCTTTCTGGGTGCGCTTAGTAGCGCGGACGTCGAGAGTGGTCCCTTTTGTGGCTACGCTGACCTGACGCAGGATGCTGGCGTGGGACTTCGGCGCTTCGCCGGCACAGGTGAGCACAAGGGTAGTCTCCGCCAATTTGGCTCTTCTCTTTCTGCGCGGTTTGTTATTTGCTGCTTTTTTTTCTAGGGCTGCAGACGTTGCTGCTGCCTCTTCTTGGAACCGGAAAATCCGGAAAACCGGAAAATCTGGAAAACTCTAGATTTCCTTCAAATGTCGGAAAACCAAGGAAAAATGACGGAAAAACCCGGAAAAGTCCAAGTCCAGGTTTTTCCGACTTTCCCGGGAGCACTTTTAGTGTCACTTTCACTATCACAAGTTATCTCCAACAGCTGGTCCGTCCAGCTGCTCTCTGAATCCTCAGGGTTCTAAGATCACTGAAGAATGCGCCCGGCTGTTAGGCCTGCGCCCCCTTTGCTGGACTAAACTGGTCTCCAATGTCTGGTCTTCCAATCCTCAAGATCTTTGAATAATTGGCCTGCCTGTTGGGCCTGCGCCCCTTTCGCTAGAACAACCGGCCGCACGTCCTCTCTGTACAAGTGCCAATACGCAACTTGACCTAACCTTTTTTTTTTTTTTTTTTTTTTTTCTGGAGGTAGGAAATCTTGCATAAGACATCCCCCGGCAACGCCAAAGGATAGTGTCAGATTCCTACTGACTAAAACCTACCCCCACCTACTCACCACGGACGTCCCGGAAACCGCCGTTAGGCATTACTTCGCGATGTCAGTTGTCTCGTCAGTCAGTTTACTGACGACCGCCTTGTCGGCGGAGTCTCTCTTCACTTTCTTTAATTTTTAAGACATCGGTTGCGAATATTACCCAAGCTGACCATGCAGACTGGCAGCTAAGCATAAAGGGCGTCATGCTTTCGGGAGTCAGGGGTTCCTCGCTCCCGATTGCAGGTTTTAATCGTGCCCTTTGCTCTTGCCATGCTGAGCAGCTGAACAGAGTGTGTTCTGCGTCGTCGGCGTCGCTCTCGCAGTGGTGGCAACGACTGGTTGCCTCTTTGCCTATTCTGTTAAGATAGACTCCGAAGCAACCGTGACCAGTTAATGCCTGAGTGAGATCCCACGCCTTTACATCCCCGATGAGCCTATGGGTCCATCTTCCTTTAGGGGAGGCGTTCCACCGACTTTGCCACTTCTGCATGGTCAGCTCCCTGGATCGTTCCTTTGTCGCCCATCCTTTGTAGGTCGCCTGCCTCTCCTTGGCTAGCAGGTCGACGGGCGGAATTGCGGATAAGGCCAGGATGGCGTCTTCCAAAACCGTCCTGTAGGCTGATGCGACTCTCAGCGCACTTATGCGTTGAACTTTCGCCAGACTTTGCCTCGTCCTTTCCACTCTCATGGCGTTTGCTCACACCGGGGCCCCGTAAAGTAAAATAGAGTGGACCACTTCGTTGTACAATTTTCGTCTCTTGTACTTTGGTCCACCGACGTTAGGCATAAGTCTGGCTAGTTCGTTCGCCGTTCTTGCCGCCTTTGCGGCTGCCTCTTCCGCGTGCTTCGCGAAGCGCAGCTTGTCGTCGAGCCATACTCCGAGGTATCGCAGCGACCGCTTGTACGGCACCTCGAAGTCGTTTATTACGATCGAAGGTGGCGACATATTCCTGCGTCGCGTGAAGAGTATGGCTTCTGTCTTGTGAACGGCGAGCTCTAATCCTGCTCCGTCAAGCCAGCTCTTTACGTGGAACATCGCAGTTTCTGCTGTTAATTGTAGGCTCAACGCATTTTTACCCTTTACTATAAGGGCCGCGTCGTCTGCAAACGCTACGATGTTGGCGCCGTCCGGCATGGGCAGTCGCAGCAGTCCGTCGTACATGACGTTCCAAAGTGCCGGTCCGAGGACCGACCCTTGTGGAACGCCAGCTGTGACCTCCTGCTGGAACTTCTCACCCATGCATTCGTACTCCAGTACCCTGTCGCTGAAATAACTCTGTGCCATTTTCAGCAGGTATACTGGAGCACCGATGTCTGCGAGTGCGCTGAGAGTCGTGCGCCAGTTGGCCGTGTTGAACGCGTTGCGAATGTTTAACGCAATCAACATGACGTGCTCGCTCCGCTTGACGCTCCCCTGCCATGCCAGCCTTACCGTGTCTACGACTTGGCTGATGGCGTCTACCGTAGAGTGTCCGGGGCGAAATCTGTACTGCTGCGGTGACAGTCCGCTTTCATTGTTCTCCAAAGTGTGCTGGAGGCGCTGTAGAAGCATCCTCCCCAGCAGCTTTTTAACTCCGTCTAGCATACACAGAGGTCTGTATGCCGACGGACCAGGTGGCCCTGCCTTGCCTTTCGGTATAAGTACCAGCTTTTGCCGTTTCCACGGGGCGGCAAAAGTCCCCTAAGTGAGGCAGGCGTTTAAGGCTGCTAACAGCAGCTCAGGATCCTTATCGGCTATGCGTTTTATGACTGCGTTTGGAACGCAGTCTGGTCCTGGTGTCTTTGTAGGTTTTAGCCGTTTGGCGGCTGTTAGCAGCTCTTCCTTGAAAAAAGGCAAAAACTCTTCCTCAGAGACGTTGCTGTTTGGTGGGCTCCAGTCGGTCTTAGTGTGCCGCGGGAAAAGACCCGCAATGACCGTTTCGACGTTGGCAACGTTGTTGAGGTAACAGTCCTCGTTGCCAACTGTGAGCTTCTTCAATACTATTTTATAGGGTCTTCCCCACGGATCGTCGTCGACCGACGTGCAGAGTTCCTCCCAGCATCGTGCTTTACTCTCCTTTATGGCCTTTTTTAGCGCTTTCCTAGCTTCCATGTAATCTCTACTGTTATCTTCGCTTGGCCGTCTTTGCGCTGCCCTGCGACGGGATAGGCACTCTCGTCTCAGGTCGGCAATGGTGTCGTTCCACCAATAGACCGGCCTGCGACATGCCCCCCGGCTTCGCTTCGGCATCGACGCGTCGCAGCTTTCTGATACCACTTTGTTGAGACAGCGGACGACGTCTTCCGCTCCAGCTCCTGTGTTTGCAGCGTCTATTACACTTTGGCGCCTTTTCGCCACCGTCTCGTCTACGGCAGTCACTTCGAGCTTTCGCGCGCACCATCCTTCGGTAATTCTTTGAAGCGGTGTTCTTGCGCTTGTGGTGAGCTCGAAGCTCACGTACCGATGGTCACTATGCGAGTAGATATCCAGAACTTGCCAGTTCCTTATTCTACTCGCGATAGTTTCGTCGACAAACGTCACGTCGACGATTGACCCGGTATTTCCGCGAACGAATGTGTATCGGCTTTCTGTGTTAGCTGCAATAAGGCGCATTTGCGCCGCCATCTCGGAGAGCAAGCTTCCTTTTCTGTCTGTCACCGCAGCTCCCCATTCTGGCGCCTTAGCGTTAAAGTCGCCGGCCATTATTACGGGGAGTGTTGATTCTCTGACGCTCTCAGCTAGGGCGTCCAAGCCGCTTAAAAATTCGTCTGTAGTGGAGTTGGGAGAGAAGTAACAGATGTATATTCTACAGCCTCCACCCAGATCCATCCGTTTCCGCCAACTGCCGGAACGTTTGTTACGCGCAGGTCGCTTGTGGCTGGTATGTAAATTGCAGCTTTCGAGCCCGTGTCAGAGTACCAACGGTTTACCGAGTTTCGGTATTGCTCCGACACGATGACTACGTCTGCGTTAGCTGCAATAAGGCGCATTTGCGCCGCCATCTCGGAGAGCAAGCTTCCTTTTCTGTCTGTCACCGCAGCTCCCCATTCTGGCGCCTTAGCGTTAAAGTCGCCGGCCATTATTACGGGGAGTGTTGATTCTCTGACGCTCTCAGCTAGGGCGTCCAAGCCGCTTAAAAATTCGTCTGTAGTGGAGTTGGGAGAGAAGTAACAGATGTATATTCTACAGCCTCCACCCAGATCCATCCGTTTCCGCCAACTGCCGGAACGTTTGTTACGCGCAGGTCGCTTGTGGCTGGTATGTAAATTGCAGCTTTCGAGCCTGTGTCAGAGTACCAACGGTTTACCGAGTTTCGGTATTGCTCCGACACGATGACTACGTCTGCGCGTAACTCGCTGGACGTCTGATGCAGCAGGTCTTGCGCAGCCTGACTGTGGTTGAGGTTTATCTGCAGTGATTAATCATTTTGCAGGTTTATTTAGACAGCTCGCGCGTTCCGCTGCGTATTTAGGACATTGCCTACTGCCGCTTGTGTGCTCGACTCAAGTTTTTTGTCGACTCTGTCCACTGTTGCCGATATCGGCGCACAGCAGGCACTTTGCCTTATTTTTGCAATCGGCAATCTTGTGTCCTTCCTGGCCGCATCGCAGGCACAATTTGCTGCGATCGGGTGCTTTGCACTTTGCTGCAAAGTGCCCATAGCCCATGCACCGATAGCAGCGTGATAGTTTAACGCGCTCTCTGATGCGGCACCTCACGAGACCGATCTTGATGCGCCCGTTTTTCAACAAGGCGTCGGTCTCCGGTGTGCACGGCAGTTTAATAGTGCACACCTGGGTACTGCTGTGAGCTGGTCTTAGTCTAGCTGTTATCGATGTGTTGTTTGTGGAGGTCGTGATTTTTTTCTCGTGTAAAGCAATTATTACTTCCTTAATGGTTACACCTTCATCAAGATCTCTTATCTCAACGTCGCGACTTCGTACGACTCGATGAATTTTGGCTAGTAGGCCAGCTGCTTCTGCTATGATGTTTTGGAGTGCTTCTGTTTGGGCTTTTGTTCCCTTTCTGCCCATTTTAAACTGTAGTTCTCCATTTTGCGTCCTGCGTACTGCGTCTACGTCTAAACCTTTGCTTTTAGCAGCAGTGTGGACGCTTCGTTTAGTATAGTTTAAAAAATTTCCGGACATATTGTGAGCAAATCTTTGGAAGAAAATCCGGAATTTTCCGGGCATTTTCGCGGGACGACTAAGTTTAAAAAAGAATATTACAGAAACAAACCATGTCGCCGGACGAACAACCTTTACAGGCCAAGCAAGGAAGCAGCTGCAAAAAAGCAACCGCCACCACAGCAACGCAGACGCTGCCTAGCGGCAAAAACATTGCTGCAACTTCAAACAAAGAGTTAAAAATGCACTCTGAAGTCAACCATCAGGCCCCAGCTGCACAGCCTGAAGGGGAAAAAAACGAAACCCTAGCCTGCCACAAAGCTTCTTCTAAAACTTTAGAAGATTGGAAGCAGGTCAGCAGAAAGAGAAATTCAAAAACTGACAGCAGGTCAAAATTGAAGGCAAAAACGTCGACACGGTTCCAAGAAGAGGCAGCAGCAACGGCTGCAGCCCCAGAAAAAAAAACAGCGGGTAACAAACCGCGCAGAAAGAGAAGAGCCAAATTGGCGGAGACTACCCTTGTGCTTACCTGTGCCGGCGAAGCGCCGAAGTCCTACGCCAGCATCCTGCGTCAGGTCAGCGTAGCCACAAAAAAGACCACTCTCGACGTCCGCGCCACTAAGCGCACCCAGAAAGGCGAACTGCTGCTTCGCCTGGGAAAAAACGGCGAAGGATCTGACGTCCTCCAAACTGCACTAATAGAAGCGGCAGGACCTGGAGCTAAGGTGACCAGGCCCACAAGCACAGCCACCATGACGGTCACTATCCGCGATCTAGACGAAGGCGTCATCGCAGCAGACGTGATCGACCTACTAGATGAGTCTCTTGGTGACTCAGAAAAAGAGAAAATTACGATTATCAGCTTAAAAGAGGCCTATTGCGGGACCCAAGTTTGCGTCGCCAAAGTGCCACACACCGCCAGGACCGACGCTCAGCTAAAAGAGGGGCGCATCAAGATCGGCCTAGTACGATGCCGCATCAGAATGCGCATCGACATGCTAAGGTGCTACCGATGCTCAGCCTACGGCCACACTGTTACGCGGTGCAGGGCGCCCGACCGCTCGGGACTATGCAGAAGCTGCTGGAAGACTGGGCACAAAGCAACTGAATGTAAAAGTGTACCAAGATGCATCGTCTGCACCAGCGAGACTGACAACTTAGCCACAGCTCCGCACTGCTACGGAAGCGCTGACTGCCCTGCTTTTAGAGCGGAGCTAGCGTGCAGCAGAAAAGCCTCGAAATGTCAGTACGGTTTCTGCAAATAAACCTCAACAAATGCAGAGCTGCGCAAGACTTGCTGCAGCAAACTATAGTTGACGAGCGCAAAGACGTCGCAATAGTCTCTGAGCAGAACCACAACTTACCGTGGCGCTGGCATTCTGATAAAGGGTCAAATGCCGCTCTTCATCTACCATCTAGCAGCCGCCTGCTTCTGACCAACGCTGCAAACGCCCTCAGCACCGTCGGCTAGACCTGGATAGAGCTGGGCGACTTACGCGTTTACAGCTGCTACTTTTCGCCGAACTCCCCAATGGAAGACTTTAACTGCAGCATCGCCGGCCTAGAAGAGAGCGTCTGAACATCGACGCTTCTGGTCATCGTATCAGGCGATTTTAATGCAAAATCCGTCGAATGGGGTGCAGCATCTACCGACGCAAGAGGAGTTCTCCTTTGCGACATGGCGTCAAACCTTCACCTGCACGTTGCCAACACGGGAAGAGAGTTTACCTTCGTTCGGGGCAGCACGGGGTCAGTGATCGACGTCACGTTCGTCGACGAAGCCCTAGCGGCAAGAATTCGAGGATGGCGCGTGCTAGATGTCCCCTCGCAAAGCGACCACAGATACGTCAGCTTCGAGCTCACCCACCGCAAAATCACTCTATCGCCTAACACAGCGAGAGGCTGGTGCGTACGTAAGCTCGACCGCAAAGCTCTCGACAAAGTGGTAGCTGCAAATAGCGAGGCAGTCCAAGGCGCCGCGCAAACAAACGCGCCAGCGGAAAACATAGTACGGGCTGTAAACGAGCTCTTGCGTGACGCCTGCGACGCCTCAATGCCCAAGCGAGGCGCGAACCTACACAGAAGACCGGCTTACTGGTGGACGGAAGAAATCACCGACCTTCGACGCGCTTGCACAGCGTCCTGACGACGCGCCCACAGGCACCATTTTGCCGTAGCTGCAAGAAGCGGCGAGACGCATCAACTCCGCAAGAGCGCCGGGTCCCGACGGGGTTCCCAACGCCGTTCTCAAGCGTATTGCAGAAAAGGACCCAGAGCTGCTTCTCGTTGCCCTCAACGCCTGTCTCTCTGAGAGAGTATTCGACGCGTCCTGGAAGCGACAAAGACTCGTCCTAATACCAAAGGGCACCAAGGCGACGCCCGGTCCCTCAGCATACCGTCCACTCTGCATGCTGGACGGCCTGGGCAAAATCCTGGAAAGACTTATCCTCGAACGGCTCCAAACGGTCCTGGAAGACATTGACAAAGGGCTCTCGCCCCATCAGCACGGCTTTCGCCGAGGGCGCTCGACAATAGGCGTCATCGAACAGGTGATCGAAACCGTCCGCGAAGCCTGGCAGGGAAGCGTCAAGCGCAGCGCAAACGTCGTGTTGATCGCGCTCGACGTCCGAAACGCGTTCAACTCGGCCCGCTGAAGCTCTATCCTAGTAGCTCTGGCTAAAATCGGCACCCCAGCATACTTGATCCCAATGATCGAAAGTTACTTCTCGGACAGGGTGCTGCAGTACGAATGCATGGGCGAAAGTTTTCAGCGAGCGGTCACTGCAGGCGTTCCCCAGGGTTCGGTCTTAGGACCCGCTCTCTGGAACGTCATGTACGATGGACTGCTGAGAGCGCCCATGCCCGACGAAGCCAGAATGGTCGCCTTCGCGGACGACGTCGCCATTTTGATTATCGGAAAGTCTACGACGTCCATCAAAATTGCCGGCGAAGAGGCCCTGCGAAGCGTCAAGAGTTGGCTAGACGGTGCCGGACTGGAGCTCGCAGTCCAGAAAACAGAAGCTGTGCTTTTCACTATGCGCAGGCAACTAGAGCCGCCCAAATTCGTCTTTGACGGCTTCGAGGTTCCTTTTAGCAGATCGTTGAGGTACCTCGGAGTTCACCTTGACGACAAGCTTCGATTTGCGGTACACGCAGACAAGGCGGCGACTAAGGCGGCGATCGTCGCTGGAGAACTCGCCAGATTGATGCCGAACATCGGAGGACCAAAATCAAAACGTCGACGCCTATACAACGAAGTGGTCCACTCCATCCTCCTCTACGGAGCCCCTGTGTGGGCCGACTCAATGAGGGCGGAGAGAACTCGGCTCAAGCTGACTAGAGTTCAAAGAACCAGCGCATTAAGGGTCGCTTCGGCCTATCGCACGGTCTCCGAAGCAGATACTCTCACCATCTCCGGCATACCGCCTATTGACCTCCTTGCGTTCGAAAGACAACGCATCTACAACGGGCAGTCGAAAGACGACGCCAGAAAAGTCACCTTCGAACGCTGGAGGGAACGTTGGAACGAGTCACCGAAGGGTCGCTGGACTCACCGGCTTATACCGGACCCGAAAGTCTAAAGTGAAAGAGGTCAAGGCGAACTGAGCTTCCACCTGACTCAGGTGCTAACCGGACTCGGCTGTCGTGCCATGTGTGTGCCGTCGTCGACACTTAGGGAGAGCGGCGTCGGAGCGGCAGACAGTGAGGGCTTCGTATGGATCGAGGCCGGGGAGATACGGTTTTACAGCTGTTATTACTCCCTGAACTCGCCCATCGAGGCTTTCATTGGCGACATGGCCCGACTAGCAGAGGACGTCAGGACTTCGACACTGCCCGTCGTCGTCGCCGGGGACTTTAACGCCAAGGCACCGGAGTGGGGATCATCCACGACGGACCGCCGAGGAATTGTGCTCTCGGAGACGGCGTCGCAGCTTCACCTGCACGCGGCTAATCGAGGAAGCGCCTTTACGTTTCGACGTAAAAATAGCGGTTCCATAATAGACGTATCGTTTACAAGCGAGTCGATCGCAAATCGAATTGCAAAATGGGAAGTTCTGGAAAACACATACTCGGGCAGCGACCACTTATACATAGAGTTTTAGCTTGCCGATCGAGCAGAAAGAAGCAGACTTTCCACAAGCACCGGTTGGGCGGCCAGCAAGCTGGACAGCGATAAGCTAGACAGGGCGGTGGCCACTGAGAGAAGCAAAGTGATCGACTTGGCACGCAGAGGAGCACCAGCCGAGATCACCGTGAAGGCGCTCAATGAACTCCTTAGCCGCGGCTGCGATGCGTCCATGCCTCCAAAAAGAGGACAGCTTCGAAGGCCCACCTACTGGTGGACCGAAGCGATTGCGGAACTTCGCCGAAAGTGTCTCTCTGCGCGCCGAAGAGCGCAGAGAAGACACGGTAACGAGTCGCTTCGAGAAGCTTATAAGGGAGCCCGGAAAGCTCTTAACATTGAGATCAGCACAAGCAAATCGCAATGCTGGAACGAGATGTGCGCCACGCTGGCCCTAGACCCGTGGGGCACACCGTATAAACTTGTAAGAAAAAAGCTGCGAAGAGCGACCGTCGACCCATACCTCGAAAATAAAGAAAATATGGAACTAATAGTCGACGGCCTCTTCCCGCAGCATCCGGAACTATCCAAAATAAGCATCGCAGCAGACAACGCCGAGAACAATTCCCTTCTGTTTAGCGTGGAATAATTGATCGATGCTGCAAAAATGCTAAGCGAGAAAATGGCTCCTGGACCGGACGGCGTGCCTAATGCAGTCATACGCCAAATCACCGCAACAGACCCAGAACTGCTGCTTGCTGCTTACAACACGTGCCTTAGCGAGGGCACGTTTGCCAAACCCTGGAAAAGGCAGAGGCTTGTGCTGATCTCCAAGGGCAAGGGAGCTGAACCCGGTCCATCCGCGTACCGCCCCCTGTGCATGCTGGACGGTTGTGGCAAAATTATGAAGAGAATGATCCTGCAGCGCCTCCACGCCACTCTAGAGAACGAAACGACCGGACTGTCGGAAAAGCAGCACGACTTTCGCTCCGGCAGATCCACAATTAAAGCTATCGAGAGCGTCGTAGCGCGAGTAAATAAAGCGTGGATAGGCAGCGTTAAAGCTAGCAGCCACGCTATGCTTATAGCTCTTGACGTCTGAAACGCCTTTAATTCGGCCAGATGGCAACTAATATTAAAAGCGCTTACAGAAAAGAAAGCTCCAGCGCCCCTGGTAAGACTCGTCAAGAGCTATTTCGCTGATAGGGTGCTGGAGTACGGAAGCGGGGCTGGTAAACGCCTCCGCCGAGTGACGGCAGGCGTTCCGCAGGGGTCGGTACTCGGACCTACACTCTGGAACGTTATGTACGACGAGCTGCTACGAGTGGCCATGCCGGACGGCGTGGAACTCGTCGCCTTCGCGGACGACGTCGCGGTGATGGCCACCGCCAAGACGACCACGCAGCTGCAGACTGTCGCAAAAAAAAACGCTACATGCGATCCAGCGATAGATGGACCACGCCGGGCTCACACTAGCGACTGAGAAGACCGAAGCAGTCGTCTTCACTAGGACGCGGAAGCTACCGCTGCCCAAGATAGCTTGGAATGGCAACGAAATTGCTTTTAAAAGAGCAATACGCTACTTGGGCGTGCATATTGACGACAAGCTGCGTTTTGCAGCCCACGCGGAAGCGACTGCGGCCAAAGCCGCCAGAGTCGCTGAAGATCTCGCCAGGCTGATGCCGAACGTTTGTGGACCCAAGCAGAGAAGAAGAAACCTGTATAACGAGGTGGTCCACTCAGTCCTCCTATACGGCGCCCCAAAATGGGCGCAAGCAACGAAAATAGAGAGAACCCGGCTCACACTGGCGAGAGTCCAACGCAGAAGCGCTCTGAGGGTGGCTTCCGCCTACAGGACAGTGTCCGAAGATGCCATCTTAGTCCTGTGTGGAATTCCACCGCTAGACCTACTCGCCTTAGAGAGGCAGTCGGTCTACTACGGACAAGAAAAAGCAGCCGCTAGAAAGGCGACATTCACGGAGTGGCAGCGAAAATGGAACGAGTCCACCAAAGGCAGGTCGCACAGACAAGTCGCCGACCTGTCCGCGTGGACGGAAAGGACACACGGCGGCGAGCTGTCGTTCCATCTTACGCAAGTAATGACCGGACACGGCTGCTTCGGTCAGTATCTCAGAAGAATCGGCAAGACAGCAAGCGCCGCGTGCCTCCACTGCGACACCGCTGAAGACGACGACGCAGAGCACACCGTCTTCAAGTGCACAGCGTGGACGGCAAACAAAGCGGCGCTGGAAAGGGCCATAGGAAGAACTGCAACAGCAGACACTATGGTCCAATCCATGCTAGAAAGCCGAATAAACTGGGAGGCATGGACGGATTATGCGTCCGACGTTATAAAAATAGAAGAAGAAGCTGAAAAAGAGCTCAAGATAGCGGCCCTGACGGGACAGAGTCTCTTAACTGGACGAGCTGAAGTGCAATATCGGAAGATAGTACCGGCCGTCCAGGAGAGGGCTGGGGAGAGGTTTTAGCCGATAGGTCGCTGCTTGCAGCGGAATCCGGCACAATCACCAGCAATCTGGACGCTGGTGACGTCTTTCGAAGATTTCCTCTCCTCACAACAAAAAAAAAAAAAAAAAGGTTAGGTCAAACGAGAGTGACTTTGCGGGATCTCGACGGCAGCACAGACATAAAGGAGGTCAAAGAGGCGATAGCTGCAGCTCAACCAGAGCTGAAGGACCTCAAAGTTCTATCGCTGCGACCCTCCTACGGCGAAACACAGACAGCAGTGGTCTTACTGCCCACAGAGCATGCTGTGAAACTACTAGAAATTGGGAAAGTCCGCGTCGGCTGGATACACAGCCGCGTGCGGGAAGCCCCACGGCAACCAAAACGCTGCTACAAATGCCGCGAAACAATCCACATCGCAGCGAAATGCACATCCCCCAGAGACAGGAGCAAAGAGTGCTTTCGCTGCGGTCTAAAGGGCCACAAGGCAGCGACGTGTTTCGGCAAGAAGGTCGCCGCGATGGAAACGAGCGCATCAACGTCTTGCAAATAAACCTTAACGGGTGCAGGACAGCCCAAGACTTAATGATGCACACTTCCATCGAAAAAGGCGTGGACCTAGTGCTAATCAAAGAGCAACACCACCATTCTTCGCACCGTTGGTACGGAGGATCTGGCTGCAAGTGCGCCATTTATGTGCCGTCGTCGAGACTTAGGGAGAGCGGCGTCGGAGCGGCAGATGGTGAGGGCTTCGTATGGGTCGAGGCCAAGGAGATACGGTTTTACAGCTGTTATTACTCCCCGAACTCGCCCATCGAGGCTTTCATCGGCGACAAGGCAATAGTTATCATAAAACCGAGTTTTTTTGTATATTGACAGGGACCCCAAACGAACTTTTATGTGACTCTGCATATAGTTAACGCTCGTATTTGGTTCCTATTCAAGATGTTGACTTTATTTTTTGAAAAAAATAGTGCTTTCGAATATATTTACAATACAGTTTAAAAAAACTAAAAAATAATGAAAAAAAGGTTTTTTTCTTTAAAACACGTTTAGTGTTATGAGTCAATCCACATACCATACATACGCTTATAAGATTTGCAATATAGTTAAGGTCAGTGTGAGCTTATTTATACATATTTAAATTTAAATTTTTGTAACAGTATAGAATTCTTAAGCACCCTGTGTATGTTTGTTAGCAAAATCCATTGTGTCAATTTTTTGCAAAATGGCGACAAGTATAAAAATTCAATCACTCATAACTCAGTAGTGTTAAATTTTACCAAGAAGGTTGTTATACATGAAACGTTAAGAAGCCTAAAATACATCAAAATAAAATATAAAAAATAAAGATTTTTGCTTCAAAACAAGCGTTGTATCAGTTCGATCGTACCCCCATACTAGCCATTTTGAGACTTTCAGAAGAGTTAACGCTCTTAACTGCTTGGTTTTAAAGAATAAGAATTAAATTTTTACTATCGCATAGAACTACCCTGCACCCCCTATACGTTATGTATTAAAAGAATATATATAATTTTATTTAAAAATAGCGGCTAATGTAAAAATTCAAAGTGTCATAACTTTGCAAAATAAAATTCTACTTAAATATTTTGTACGCAAAAAGTGTTTAGGAACCTAATTTGCATTTAAAAACAATTTTTATTTATTTATTTTGATAAAAACCGAGTTTTTTGGTATATTGACAGGGACCCCAAACGAACTTTTATGCGACTCTGCATATACTTAACGCTCGTATTTGGTTCCTATTTAAGATATTGACTTTCATTTTTTTTTTAAATAGAGCTTTCTAATATACTTACAATACAGTTTAGAAAAATTAAAAAAAAATAAAAAAAAGGTTTTTTTCTTTAAAACACTTTAAGTGTTATGAGTCGATCGACTCACTATACATACGCCTATAAGATTTGCAATATAGTTAGGGTCAGTGAGAGCTTACTTATACATATTTAAATTTAAATTTTTGTAACAGTATAGAATTCTTTAGCACCCAGTGTATGTTTGTTAGCAAAATCCATTGTGCCAATTTTTTGCAAAATAGCGACAAGTATAAAAATTCAATCACTCATAACTCAGTAGTGTTACTTATACCATTAGGTCGCTATACATGAAACATTGAGAAGCCTAAAATACATTAAAATAAAATATAAATAATATAGATTTTTGCTTCAAAACAAGCGTTGTATCAGTTTAATCGTACCCCCATACTAGCCATTTTGAGACTTTCAGAAGATTTAACGCTCTTAACTGCTTGGTTTTAAAGAATAAAAATTGAATTTTTACTATCGCATAGAACTACCCTGCACCCCCTATACGTTATGTATTAAAAAAATATATAAAATTTTATTTAAAAATGGTGGCTAATGTAAAAATTCAAAGTGTCATAACTATGCAAAATAAAATTCTACTTGAAAATGTCGTACGCAAAAAGTGTTTAGAAACTTATTTTGCATTTAAAAACAATTTTTATTTATTTTTTTTTTTTGATAAAAACCGAGTTTTTTGGTATATTGACAGGGACCCCAAACGAACATTTATGTGACTCTGCATATAGGTAACGCTCGTATTTATTTCCTATTTAAGATATTGACTTTTATTTTTTTTTTTTTAAATAGAGCTTTCGAATATACTTACGATACAGTTTGGAAAAATTAAATAATAATAAAAAAAAGTTTTTTTTCTTTGAAACACGTTAAGTGTTATGAGTCGATCGACCCACCATACATACGCTTATAAGATTTACAATATACTTATGGTCAGTGTGAGCTTATTTATACATATTTAAATTTAAATTTTTGTAACAGTATAGATTTCTTTAGCACCCTGTGTATGTTTGTTAGCAATATCCATTGTGTCAATTTTTTGCAAAATGGCGACAAGTATAAAAATTCAATCATTCATAACTCAGTAGTGTTCAATTTTAACCAAAAGCTTGCTACACATAACACGTTGAGAAACCTAAAATTCATCAAAATAAAATATAAAAAATATAGATTTTTGCTTCAAAAAAAGCGTTGTATCAGTTCGATCGTACCCCCATACTAGCCATTTTGAGACTTTCAGAAGAGTAAACGCTCTTAACTGCTAGGTTTTAAAAAATAAAAATTAAATTTTTACTATCGCATTAAACTACTCTGCACCTCCTATATGTTATGTATTAAAAAAATATATAAAATTTTATTTAAAAATGGCGGCTAATGTAAAAATTTAAAGTGTCATAACTTTGCAAAATACAATTAAACTCAAAAATGTCGTAGGCAAAAAGTGTTTAAAAACTTAATTTGCATTCAAAAACAATTTTTAATTATTTTTTTTTTTATAAAAACCGAGTTTTTTGGTATATTGACAGGGACCCCAAACGAACAGTTATGCGACGTTGCATATGGTTAACGCTCGTATTTGGTTCCAATTTAAGATATTGACTTTAATTTTTTGACATAAATAGAGCTTTCGAATATATTTACGATACAGTTTAGAAAAATTAAAAAATAATGAAAAAAAGGTTTTTTTCTTTAAAACACGTTTAGTGTTATAAGTCGATCGACCCACCATACATACGCTAATAATTTTATGAGTCGATCGACCCACCATACATACGCTAATAAGATTTGCAATATAGTTAAGGTCAGTGTGAGCTTATTTATACATATTTAAATTTGAATTTTTGTAACAGTATAGAATTCTTAAGCACCCTGTGTATGTTTGTTAGCAAAATCCATTGTGTCAATTTTTTGCAAAATGACGACAAGTATAAAAATTCAATCACTCATAACTCAGTAGTTTTAAATTTTAACTAAAAGGTCGCTAGACATGAAACGTTGAGAAGCCTAAAATACATCAAAATAAAATATTAAAAATATAGATTTTTGCTTCAAAACAAGCGTTGTATCAGTTCGATCGTACCCCCATACTAGCTATTTTAAGACTTTCAGAAGAGTTAACGCTCTTAACCGCTTAGTTTTTAAAATAAAAATTAAATTTTTACTATCGCATAGAACTACCCTACACCCCCTATACGTTATGTATTGAAAAAATATATACGTTATGTATTAAACAAAAAGGTCGCTAAACATTAAACGTTGAGAAACCTAAAATACATCAAAATAAAATATAAAAAATAAAGATTTTTGCTTCAAAACAAGCGTTGTATCAGTTCGATCGTACCCCCATACTAGCTATTTTGAGACTTTCAAAAGAGTTAACGCTCTTAACTGCTTGGTTTTTTAAAATAAAAATTAAATTTTTACTATCGCATAGAACTACCCTACACCCCCTATAGGTTATGTATTGAAAAAATATATAAAATTTTATTTAAAAATAGCGGCTAATGTAAAATTTCAAAGTGTCATAACTTTGCAAAATAAAATTCTACTTTTAATTGTCGTATGCAAAAAGTGTTTAAAAACTCAATTTGCATTTAAAACCAATTTTTAATTATTTTTTTTTTTAAAAAACCGAGTTTTTTGGTATATTGACAGGGACCCCAAACGAACATTTATGCGACTCTGCAAATAGTTAACGCTCGTATTTGGTTCCAATTTAGGATATTGACTTTAATTTTTTGACAAAAATAAAGCTTTCGAATATACTTACGATACAGTTTAGAAAAATTAAAAAATAATGAATAAAAGGTTTTTTTCTTTAAAACACGTTTAGTGTTATGAGTCGATCGACCTACCATACATACGCTTATAAGATTTGCAATATAGTTAAGGTCATTGTGAGCTTATTTATACATATTTAAATTTAAATTTTTGTAACAGTATAGAATTCTTAAGCATCCTGTGTATGTTTGTTAGCAAAATCCATTGTGTCAATTTTTTGCAAAATGGCGACAAGTATAAAAATTCAATCACTCATAACTCAGTAGTGTTAAATTTAAACAAAAAGGTCGCTAAACATGAGACGTTGAGAAGCCTAGAATACATCAAAATAAAATATAAAAATAATAGATTTTTGCTTCAAAACAAGCGTTGTATCAGTTCGATCGTACCCCCATACTAGCTATTTTAAGACTTTCAGAAGAGTTAACGCTCTTAACCGCTTAGTTTTTAAAATAAAAATTAAATTTTTACTATCGCATAGAACTACCCTACACCCCCTATACGTTATGTATTGAAAAAATATATAAAATTTTATTTAAAAATAGCGGCTAATGTAAAATTTCGAAGTGTCATAACTTTGCAAAATAAAATTCTACTTTTAATTGTCGTATGCAAAAAGTGTTTAAAAACTCAATTTGCATTCAAAAACAATTTTTAATTATTTTTTTTTTTAAAAAACCGAGTTTTTTGGTATATTGACAGGGACCCCAAACGAACATTTATGCGACTCTGCAAACAGTTAACGCTCGTATTTGGTTCCAATTTAGGATATTGACTTTAATTTTTTGACAAAAATAAAGCTTTCGAATATACTTACGATACAGTTTAGAAAAATTAAAAAATAATGAATAAAAGGTTTTTTTCTTTAAAACACGTTTAGTGTTATGAGTCGATCGACCTACCATACATACGCTTATAAGATTTGCAATATAGTTAAGGTCAGTGTGAGCTTATTTATACATATTTAAAATTAAATTTTTGTAACAGTATAGAATTCTTAAGCATCCTGTGTATGTTTGTTAGCAAAATCCATTGTGTCAATTTTTTGCAAAATGGCGACAAGTATAAAAATTCAATCACTCATAACTCAGTAGTGTTAAATTTAAACAAAAAGGTCGCTAAACATGAGACGTTGAGAAGCCTAGAATACATCAAAATAAAATATAAAAATAATAGATTTTTGCTTCAAAACAAGCGTTGTATCAGTTCGATCGTACCCCCATACTAGCCATTTTGAGACTTTCAGAAGAGTTAACGCTCTTAACTGCTTAGTTTTTTAAAATAAAAATTAAATTTTTACTATCGCATAGAACTACCCTGCACCCCCTATACGTTATGTATTAATAAAATATATAAAATTTTATTTAAAAATAGCGGCTAATGTAAAAATTCAAAGTGTCATAACTTTGCAAAATAAAGTTCTACTGAAATATTTTATATGCAAAAAGTGTTTAAAAACTTAATTTGTATTTAAAACCAATTTTTATTTATTTATTTTGATAAAAACCGAGTTTTTTGGTATATTGACAGGGACCCCAAACGAACATTTATGCGACTCTGCATATAGTTAACGCTCGTATTTGTTTCCTATTCAAGATATTGACTTTAACTTTTTGACAAAAATAGTGCTTTCGAATATACTTACGATACAGTTTAGAAAAATTAAAAAATAATGAAAAAAAGGTTTTTTTCTTTAAAACACGTTTAGTGTTATGAGTCAATCGACCCACCATACATACGCTTATAAGATTTTAAATATAGTTAAGGTCAGTGTGAGCTTATTTATACATATTTAAATTTAAATTTTTGTAACAGTATAGAATTCTTAAGCACCCTGTGTATGTTTGTTAACAAAATCCATTGTGTCAATTTTTTGCAAAATGGCGACAAGTATAAAAATTCAATCACTCATAACTCAGTAGTTTTAAATTTTAACTAAAAGGTCGCTAGACATGAAACGTTGAGAAGCCTAAAATACATCAAAATAAAATATTAAAAATATAGATTTTTGCTTCAAAACAAGCGTTGTATCAGTTCGATCGTACCCCCATACTAGCTATTTTAAGACTTTCAGAAGAGTTAACGCTCTTAACCGCTTAGTTTTTAAAATAAAAATTTAATTTTTACTATCGCATAGAACTACCCTACACCCCCTATACGTTATGTATTGAAAAAATATATAAAATTTTATTTAAAAATAGCGGCTAATGTAAAATTTCGAAGTGTCATAACTTTGCAAAATAAAATTCTACTTTTAATTGTCGTATGCAAAAAGTGTTTAAAAACTCAATTTGCATTCAAAAACAATTTTTAATTATTTTTTTTTTTTAAAAAACCGAGTTTTTTGGTATATTGACAGGGACCCCAAACGAACATTTATGCGACTCTGCAAACAGTTAACGCTCGTATTTGGTTCCAATTTAGGATATTGACTTTAATTTTTTGACAAAAATAAAGCTTTCGAATATACTTACGATACAGTTTAGAAAAATTAAAAAATAATGAATAAAAGGTTTTTTTCTTTAAAACACGTTTAGTGTTATGAGTCGATCGACCTACCATACATACGCTTATAAGATTTGCAATATAGTTAAGGTCAGTGTGAGCTTATTTATACATATTTAAAATTAAATTTTTGTAACAGTATAGAATTCTTAAGCATCCTGTGTATGTTTGTTAGCAAAATCCATTGTGTCAATTTTTTGCAAAATGGCGACAAGTATAAAAATTCAATCACTCATAACTCAGTAGTGTTAAATTTAAACAAAAAGGTCGCTAAACATGAGACGTTGAGAAGTTTAGAATACATCAAAATAAAATATAAAAAATATAGATTTTTGCTTCAAAACAAGCGTTGTATCAGTTCGATCGTACCCCCATACTAGCCATTTTGAGACTTTCAGAAGAGTTAACGCTCTTAACTGCTTAGTTTTTTAAAATAAAAATTAAATTTTTACTATCGCATAGAACTACCCTGCACCCCCTATACGTTATGTATTAATAAAATATATAAAATTTTATTTAAAAATAGCGGCTAATGTAAAAATTCAAAGTGTCATAACTTTGCAAAATAAAGTTCTACTGAAATATTTTATATGCAAAAAGTGTTTAAAAACTTAATTTGTATTTAAAACCAATTTTTATTTATTTATTTTGATAAAAACCGAGTTTTTTGGTATATTGACAGGGACCCCAAACGAACATTTATGCGACTCTGCATATAGTTAACGCTCGTATTTGTTTCCTATTCAAGATATTGACTTTAACTTTTTGACAAAAATAGTGCTTTCGAATATACTTACGATACAGTTTAGAAAAATTAAAAAATTATGAAAAAAAGGTTTTTTTCTTTAAAACACGTTTAGTGTTATGAGTCAATCGACCCACCATACATACGCTTATAAGATTTGCAATATAGTTAAGGTCAGTGTGAGCTTATTTATACATATTTAAATTTAAATTTTTGTAACAGTATAGAATTCTTAAGCACCCTGTGTATGTTTGTTAACAAAATCCATTGTGTCAATTTTTTGCAAAATGGCGACAAGTATAAAAATTCAATCACTCATAACTCAGTAGTTTTAAATTTTAACTAAAAGGTCGCTAGACATGAAACGTTGAGAAGCCTAAAATACATCAAAATAAAATATTAAAAATATAGATTTTTGCTTCAAAACAAGCGTTGTATCAGTTCGATCGTACCCCCATACTAGCTATTTTAAGACTTTCAGAAGAGTTAACGCTCTTAACCGCTTAGTTTTTAAAATAAAAATTAAATTTTTACTATCGCATAGAACTACCCTACACCCCCTATACGTTATGTATTGAAAAAATATATAAAATTTTATTTAAAAATAGCGGCTAATGTAAAATTTCGAAGTGTCATAACTTTGCAAAATAAAATTCTACTTTTAATTGTCGTATGCAAAAAGTGTTTAAAAACTCAATTTGCATTCAAAAACAATTTTTAATTATTTTTTTTTTTAAAAAACCGAGTTTTTTGGTATATTGACAGGGACCCCAAACGAACATTTATGCGACTCTGCAAACAGTTAACGCTCGTATTTGGTTCCAATTTAGGATATTGACTTTAATTTTTTGACAAAAATAAAGCTTTCGAATATACTTACGATACAGTTTAGAAAAATTAAAAAATAATGAATAAAAGGTTTTTTTCTTTAAAACACGTTTAGTGTTATGAGTCGATCGACCTACCATACATACGCTTATAAGATTTGCAATATAGTTAAGGTCAGTGTGAGCTTATTTATACATATTTAAAATTAAATTTTTGTAACAGTATAGAATTCTTAAGCATCCTGTGTATGTTTGTTAGCAAAATCCATTGTGTCAATTTTTTGCAAAATGGCGACAAGTATAAAAATTCAATCACTCATAACTCAGTAGTGTTAAATTTAAACAAAAAGGTCGCTAAACATGAGACGTTGAGAAGCCTAGAATACATCAAAATAAAATATAAAAAATATAGATTTTTGCTTCAAAACAAGCGTTGTATCAGTTCGATCGTACCCCCATACTAGCCATTTTGAGACTTTCAGAAGAGTTAACGCTCTTAACTGCTTAGTTTTTTAAAATAAAAATTAAATTTTTACTATCGCATAGAACTACCCTGCACCCCCTATACGTTATGTATTAATAAAATATATAAAATTTTATTTAAAAATAGCGGCTAATGTAAAAATTCAAAGTGTCATAACTTTGCAAAATAAAGTTCTACTGAAATATTTTATATGCAAAAAGTGTTTAAAAACTTAATTTGTATTTAAAACCAATTTTTATTTATTTATTTTGATAAAAACCGAGTTTTTTGGTATATTGACAGGGACCCCAAACGAACATTTATGCGACTCTGCATATAGTTAACGCTCGTATTTGTTTCCTATTCAAGATATTGACTTTAACTTTTTGACAAAAATAGTGCTTTCGAATATACTTACGATACAGTTTAGAAAAATTAAAAAATTATGAAAAAAAGGTTTTTTTCTTTAAAACACGTTTAGTGTTATGAGTCAATCGACCCACCATACATACGCTTATAAGATTTGCAATATAGTTAAGGTCAGTGTGAGCTTATTTATACATATTTAAATTTAAATTTTTGTAGCAGTATAGAATTCTTAAGCACCCTGTGTATGTTTGTTAACAAAATCCATTGTGTCAATTTTTTGCAAAATGGCGACAAGTATAAAAATTCAATCACTCATAACTCAGTAGTTTTAAATTTTAACTAAAAGGTCGCTAGACATGAAACGTTGAGAAGCCTAAAATACATCAAAATAAAATATTAAAAATATAGATTTTTGCTTCAAAACAAGCGTTGTATCAGTTCGATCGTACCCCCATACTAGCTATTTTAAGACTTTCAGAAGAGTTAACGCTCTTAACCGCTTAGTTTTTAAAATAAAAATTAAATTTTTACTATCGCATAGAACTACCCTACACCCCCTATACGTTATGTATTGAAAAAATATATAAAATTTTATTTAAAAATAGCGGCTAATGTAAAATTTCGAAGTGTCATAACTTTGCAAAATAAAATTCTACTTTTAATTGTCGTATGCAAAAAGTGTTTAAAAACTCAATTTGCATTCAAAAACAATTTTTAATTATTTTTTTTTTTAAAAAACCGAGTTTTTTGGTATATTGACAGGGACCCCAAACGAACATTTATGCGACTCTGCAAACAGTTAACGCTCGTATTTGGTTCCAATTTAGGATATTGACTTTAATTTTTTGACAAAAATAAAGCTTTCGAATATACTTACGATACAGTTTAGAAAAATTAAAAAATAATGAATAAAAGGTTTTTTTCTTTAAAACACGTTTAGTGTTATGAGTCGATCGACCTACCATACATACGCTTATAAGATTTGCAATATAGTTAAGGTCAGTGTGAGCTTATTTATACATATTTAAAATTAAATTTTTGTAACAGTATAGAATTCTTAAGCATCCTGTGTATGTTTGTTAGCAAAATCCATTGTGTCAATTTTTTGCAAAATGGCGACAAGTATAAAAATTCAATCACTCATAACTCAGTAGTGTTAAATTTAAACAAAAAGGTCGCTAAACATGAGACGTTGAGAAGCCTAGAATACATCAAAATAAAATATAAAAAATATAGATTTTTGCTTCAAAACAAGCGTTGTATCAGTTCGATCGTACCCCCATACTAGCCATTTTGAGACTTTCAGAAGAGTTAACGCTCTTAACTGCTTAGTTTTTTAAAATAAAAATTAAATTTTTACTATCGCATAGAACTACCCTGCACCCCCTATACGTTATGTATTAATAAAATATATAAAATTTTATTTAAAAATAGCGGCTAATGTAAAAATTCAAAGTGTCATAACTTTGCAAAATAAAGTTATACTGAAATATTTTATATGCAAAAAGTGTTTAAAAACTTAATTTGTATTTAAAACCAATTTTTATTTATTTATTTTGATAAAAACCGAGTTTTTTGGTATATTGACAGGGACCCCAAACGAACATTTATGCGACTCTGCATATAGTTAACGCTCGTATTTATTTCCTATTCAAGATATTGACTTTAACTTTTTGACAAAAATAGTGCTTTCGAATATACTTACGATACAGTTTAGAAAAATTAAAAAATTATGAAAAAAAGGTTTTTTTCTTTAAAACACGTTTAGTGTTATGAGTCAATCGACCCACCATACATACGCTTATAAGATTTGCAATATAGTTAAGGTCAGTGTGAGCTTATTTATACATATTTAAATTTAAATTTTTGTAACAGTATAGAATTCTTAAGCACCCTGTGTATGTTTGTTAACAAAATCCATTGTGTCAATTTTTTGCAAAATGGCGACAAGTATAAAAATTCAATCACTCATAACTCAGTAGTTTTAAATTTTAACTAAAAGGTCGCTAGACATGAAACGTTGAGAAGCCTAAAATACATCAAAATAAAATATTAAAAATATAGATTTTTGCTTCAAAACAAGCGTTGTATCAGTTCGATCGTACCCCCATACTAGCTATTTTAAGACTTTCAGAAGAGTTAACGCTCTTAACCGCTTAGTTTTTAAAATAAAAATTAAATTTTTACTATCGCATAGAACTACCCTACACCCCCTATACGTTATGTATTGAAAAAATATATAAAATTTTATTTAAAAATAGCGGCTAATGTAAAATTTCGAAGTGTCATAACTTTGCAAAATAAAATTCTACTTTTAATTGTCGTATGCAAAAAGTGTTTAAAAACTCAATTTGCATTCAAAAACAATTTTTAATTATTTTTTTTTTTAAAAAACCGAGTTTTTTGGTATATTGACAGGGACCCCAAACGAACATTTATGCGACTCTGCAAACAGTTAACGCTCGTATTTGGTTCCAATTTAGGATATTGACTTTAATTTTTTGACAAAAATAAAGCTTTCGAATATACTTACGATACAGTTTAGAAAAATTAAAAAATAATGAATAAAAGGTTTTTTTCTTTAAAACACGTTTAGTGTTATGAGTCGATCGACCTACCATACATACGCTTATAAGATTTGCAATATAGTTAAGGTCAGTGTGAGCTTATTTATACATATTTAAAATTAAATTTTTGTAACAGTATAGAATTCTTAAGCATCCTGTGTATGTTTGTTAGCAAAATCCATTGTGTCAATTTTTTGCAAAATGGCGACAAGTATAAAAATTCAATCACTCATAACTCAGTAGTGTTAAATTTAAACAAAAAGGTCGCTAAACATGAGACGTTGAGAAGTTTAGAATACATCAAAATAAAATATAAAAAATATAGATTTTTGCTTCAAAACAAGCGTTGTATCAGTTCGATCGTACCCCCATACTAGCCATTTTGAGACTTTCAGAAGAGTTAACGCTCTTAACTGCTTAGTTTTTTAAAATAAAAATTAAATTTTTACTATCGCATAGAACTACCCTGCACCCCCTATACGTTATGTATTAATAAAATATATAAAATTTTATTTAAAAATAGCGGCTAATGTAAAAATTCAAAGTGTCATAACTTTGCAAAATAAAGTTCTACTGAAATATTTTATATGCAAAAAGTGTTTAAAAACTTAATTTGTATTTAAAACCAATTTTTATTTATTTATTTTGATAAAAACCGAGTTTTTTGGTATATTGACAGGGACCCCAAACGAACATTTATGCGACTCTGCATATAGTTAACGCTCGTATTTGTTTCCTATTCAAGATATTGACTTTAACTTTTTGACAAAAATAGTGCTTTCGAATATACTTACGATACAGTTTAGAAAAATTAAAAAATTATGAAAAAAAGGTTTTTTTCTTTAAAACACGTTTAGTGTTATGAGTCAATCGACCCACCATACATACGCTTATAAGATTTGCAATATAGTTAAGGTCAGTGTGAGCTTATTTATACATATTTAAATTTAAATTTTTGTAACAGTATAGAATTCTTAAGCACCCTGTGTATGTTTGTTAACAAAATCCATTGTGTCAATTTTTTGCAAAATGGCGACAAGTATAAAAATTCAATCACTCATAACTCAGTAGTTTTAAATTTTAACTAAAAGGTCGCTAGACATGAAACGTTGAGAAGCCTAAAATACATCAAAATAAAATATTAAAAATATAGATTTTTGCTTCAAAACAAGCGTTGTATCAGTTCGATCGTACCCCCATACTAGCTATTTTAAGACTTTCAGAAGAGTTAACGCTCTTAACCGCTTAGTTTTTAAAATAAAAATTAAATTTTTACTATCGCATAGAACTACCCTACACCCCCTATACGTTATGTATTGAAAAAATATATAAAATTTTATTTAAAAATAGCGGCTAATGTAAAATTTCGAAGTGTCATAACTTTGCAAAATAAAATTCTACTTTTAATTGTCGTATGCAAAAAGTGTTTAAAAACTCAATTCGCATTCAAAAACAATTTTTAATTATTTTTTTTTTTAAAAAACCGAGTTTTTTGGTATATTGACAGGGACCCCAAACGAACATTTATGCGACTCTGCAAACAGTTAACGCTCGTATTTGGTTCCAATTTAGGATATTGACTTTAATTTTTTGACAAAAATAAAGCTTTCGAATATACTTACGATACAGTTTAGAAAAATTAAAAAATAATGAATAAAAGGTTTTTTTCTTTAAAACACGTTTAGTGTTATGAGTCGATCGACCTACCATACATACGCTTATAAGATTTGCAATATAGTTAAGGTCAGTGTGAGCTTATTTATACATATTTAAAATTAAATTTTTGTAACAGTATAGAATTCTTAAGCATCCTGTGTATGTTTGTTAGCAAAATCCATTGTGTCAATTTTTTGCAAAATGGCGACAAGTATAAAAATTCAATCACTCATAACTCAGTAGTGTTAAATTTAAACAAAAAGGTCGCTAAACATGAGACGTTGAGAAGCCTAGAATACATCAAAATAAAATATAAAAAATATAGATTTTTGCTTCAAAACAAGCGTTGTATCAGTTCGATCGTACCCCCATACTAGCCATTTTGAGACTTTCAGAAGAGTTAACGCTCTTAACTGCTTAGTTTTTTAAAATAAAAATTAAATTTTTACTATCGCATAGAACTACCCTGCACCCCCTATACGTTATGTATTAATAAAATATATAAAATTTTATTTAAAAATAGCGGCTAATGTAAAAATTCAAAGTGTCATAACTTTGCAAAATAAAGTTCTACTGAAATATTTTATATGCAAAAAGTGTTTAAAAACTTAATTTGTATTTAAAACCAATTTTTATTTATTTATTTTGATAAAAACCGAGTTTTTTGGTATATTGACAGGGACCCCAAACGAACATTTATGCGACTCTGAATATAGTTAACGCTGGTATTTGGTTATAAATTAAGATATTGACTTTAATTTTTTGACAAAAATAGAGCTTTCAATTATACTTACGATACAGTTTAGAAAAATTAAAAAATAATGAAAAAAAGGGTTTTTTTTTTTAAAACACGTATAGTGCTATAATTCGATCGACCCACCATACATACGCTTATAAGATTTGCAATATAGTTAAGGTCAGTGTGAGCTTATTTATACATATTTAAATTTAAATTTTTGTAACAGTATAGAATTCTTAAGCACCCTGTGTATGTTTGTTAACAAAATCCATTGTGTCAATTTTTTGCAAAATGTTATAAATATACAGATAATGTTATCACTTAAATATCGTTTTATATATATTATTATATTATTGTTTATGTTATCGTAGGATATTTCTCAATTTTTATGTAACTGTATAAATAGGCCCGACCCACTGGTAAAAAGGAGAATCAGAGTGGGATTTGTGAACGGAGGCCGAACGCTAGACGTTGTTTCGACTGTAATTAATTAATTCAAATATTTATTAGAGACAACAAATGAAAATAATAAAATTTTACAATAAGTGAATTAGAACATTATTTTTGCTCCTTTATGACAAAAATGGCGACAAGTATAAAAATTCAATCACTCATAACTCAGTAGTTTTAAATTTTAACTAAAAGAACGCTAGACATGAAACGTTGAGAAGCCTAAAATACATCAAAATAAAATATTAAAAATATAGATTTTTGCTTCAAAACAAGCGTTGTATCAGTTCGATCGTACCCCCATACTAGCTATTTTAAGACTTTCAGAAGAGCTAACGCTCTTAACCGCTTAGTTTTTAAAATAAAAATTAAATTTTTACTATCGCATAGAACTACCCTGCACCCCCTATACGTTATGTATTAAAAAAATATATAAAATTTTATTTAAAAATGGCGGCTAATGTGAAAATTTAAAGTGTCATGACTTTGCAAAATACAATTCTACCTCAAAATGTCGTATGCAAAAAGTGTTTAGAAACTTAATTTGCATTTAAAAACAATTTTTAATTATTTTTTTTTTAATAAAAACCGAGTTTTTTGGTATATTGACAGGGACCCCAAACAAACTTTTATGCGACTCTGCATATATTTAACGCTCGTTTTTGGTTCCTATTTAAGATATTGACTTTATTTTTTTTTTAAAATAGAGCTTTCAAATATAATTACGATACAGTTTAGAAAAATTAAAAAATAATGAAAAAAAGGTTTTTTTCTTTAAAACACGTTTAGTGTTATGAGTCGATCGACCCACCGTACATACGCTTATAAGATTTGCAATATAGTTAAGGTCAGTGTGAGCTTATTTATACATATTTAAATTTAAATTTTTGTAGCAGTATAGAATTCTTAAGCACCCTGTGTATGTTTGTTAGCAAAATCCATTGTGTCAATTTTTTGCAAAATGGCGACAAGTATAAAAATTTAATCACTCATAACTCAGTAGTGTTAAATTTAAACAAAAAGGTCGCTAAACATGAAACGTTGAGAAGCCTAGAATACATCAAAATAAAATATAAAAAATATAGATTTTTGCTTCAAAACAAGCGTTGTATTAGTTCGATCGTACCCCCATACTAGCCATTTTGAGACTTTCAGAAGAGTTAACGCTCTTAACTGCTTAGTTTTTTAAAATAAAAATTAAATTTTTACTATCGCATAGAACTACCCTGCACCCCCTATACGTTATGTATTAAAAAATATATAAAATTTTATTTAAAAATGGCGGCTAATGTAAAATTTCAAAGTGTCATAACTTTGCTAAATAAAATTCAACTTAAAAATGTCGAAGCCAAAAAGTGTTTAAAAACTTAATTTGCATTAAAAAACAATTTTTTATTATTTTTTTTTTTGATAAAAACCGAGTTTTTTGGTATATTGACAGGGATCCCAAACAACCTTTTATGCGACTCTGCATATATTTAACGCTCGTTTTTGGTTCCTATTTAAGATATTGACTTTAATTTTTTTTTAAAATAGAGCTTTCATAAATAATTACGATACAGTTTAGAAAAATTAAAAAATAATGAAAAAAAGGTTTTTTTCTTTAAAACACGTTTAGTGTTATGAGTCGATCGACCCACCGTACATACGCTTATAAGATTTGCAATATAGTTAAGGTCAGTGTGAGCTTATTTATACATATTTAAATTTAAATTTTTGTAACAGTATAGAATTCTTAAGCACCCTGTGTATGTTAACTCAGTAGTGTTAAATTTTAACAAAAAGGTCGCTATACATGAAACGTTGAGAAGCCTAAAATACGTCAAAATAAAATATAAAAAATATAGATTTTTGCTTCAAAACAAGCGTTGTATCAGTTCGATCGTACCCCCATACTAGCCATTTTGAGACTTTCAGAAGAGTTAACGCTTTTAACTGCTTGGTTTTTAAGAATAAAAATTAAATTTTTACTATCGCATAGAACTACCCTGCTGCCCCTATACTTTATGTATTAAAAAAATATATAAAATTTTATTTAAAAATGGCGGCTAATGTAAAAATTTAAAGTGTCATAACTTTGCAAAATAAAATTCTACTTAAAAGTGTCGTATGCAAAAAGTGTTTAGAAACTTAATTTGCATTTAAAAACAATTTTTTATTATTTTTTTTTTGATAAAAACCGAGTTTTTTGGTATATTGACAGGGACCCCAAACGAACTTTTATGCGACTCTGCATATAGTTAACGCTCGTATTTGTTTCCTATTCAAGATATTGACTTTAACTTTTTGACAAAAATAGTGCTTTCGAATATACTTACGATACAGTTTAGAAAAATTAAAAAATAATGAAAAAAAAGTTTTTTTCTTTAAAACACGTTTAGTGTTATGAGTCAATCGACCCACCATACATACGCTTATAAGATTTGCAATAAAGTTAAGGTCAGTGTGAGCTTATTTATACATATTTGAATTTAAATTTTTGTAACAGTATAGAATTCTTAAGCACCCTGTGTATGTTTGTTAGCAAAATCCATTGTGTCAATTTTTTGCAAAATGGCGACAAGTATAAAAATTCAATCACTCATAACTCAGTAGTGGTAAATTTTAACAAAAAGGTCGCTTAACATGAAACGTTGAGAAGCCTAAAATACATCAATATAAAATATAAATAATATAGATTTTTGCTTTAAAACAAGCGTTGTATCAGTTCGATCGTACTCCCATACTAGCCATTGTGAGACTTTCAGAAGAGTTAACACTCTTAACTGCTTGGTTTTAAAGAATTAAAATTAAATTTTTACAATCGCATAGAACTACCCTGCACCCCCTATACGTTATGTATTAAAAAAATATATAAAATTTTATTTAAAAATGGCAGCTAATGTAAAAATTCAAAGTGTCATAACTTAGCAAAATAAAATTCTATTAAAAAATGTCGTACGCAAAAAGTGTTTAGAAACTTAATTTGCATTCAAAAACAATTTTTAATTATTTTTTTTTGATAAAAACCGAGTTTTTTTGTATATTGACAGGGACCCCAAACGAACATTTATGCGACTCTGCATATTGTTAACGCTCGTATTTTGTTCCTATTTAGGATATTGACTTTAATTTAATTACAAAAATAGAGCTTTCGAATATATTTACGATTCATTTTAGAAAAATTAAAAAATAATGAAAAAAAGTTTTTTTTCTTTAAAACACGTTTAGTGTTATAAGTCGATCGACCCACCATACATACGCTTATAAGATTTGCAATATAGTTAAGGTCAGTGTGAGCTTATTTATACATATTTAAATTTAAATTTTTGTAATAGTATAGAATTCTTAAGCACCCTGTGTATGTTTGTAAGCAAAATACATTGTGTCAATTTTTTTCAAAATGGCGACAAGTATAAAAATTCACTCATAACTCAGTAGTGTTAAATTTTAACAAAAAGGTCGCTTTACATGAAACGTTGAAAAGCCTAAAATACATCAAAATAAAATATAAAAAATATAGATTTTTGCTTCAAAACAATCGTTGTATCAGTTCGATCGTACCCCCATACTAGCCATTTTAAGACTTTCAGAAGAGTTAACGCTCTTAACTGCTTGGTTTTAAAGAATAAAAATTAAATTTTTACAATCGCATAGAACTATCCTGCACCCCCTATACGTTATGTATTAAAAAAATATATAAAATTTTATTTAAAAGTGGCAGCTAATTCAAAAATTCAAAGTGTCGTAACTTAGCAAAATAAAATTCTACCTAAAAATAGCGTACGCAAAAAGTGTTCAGAAACCTAATTTGCATTTAAAAACAATTTTTAAATTTTTTTTTTTGATAAAAACCGAGTTTTTTGGTATATTGACAGGGACCCCGAACAAGCTTTTATGCGACTCTGTATATAGTTAACGCTCGTATTATGTTACCATTTAAGATATTGACTTTAATTTTAATACAAAAATAGAGCTTTCAAATATACTTACGATACAGTTAAAAAAAATGAAAAAAAAAATGAAAAAAAGTTTTTTTTTCACAACACGATTAGTGTTATGAGTTGATCGACCCACCATACATACGCTAATAAGATTTTTAATATAGTTAAGGTCAGTGTGAGCTTATTTATATATAATTAAATTTAAATTTTTCTAACAGTATAGAATGCCCAAGCATCCTGTGTATGTTTGTTAGCAAAATCGAATTTGTTAATTTTTTGCAAAATGGCGACAAGTAGAAAAATTCAATTACTCATAACTCAGTAGTGTTAAATTATAACAAAAAGTTGAAAAAGGGACCCCGAACGAGCTTTTATGCGACTCTGCATATTGGTAACGCTCGTATTAAGTTTCTATTGAAGATATTAACTTGAATTTAAAGATTAAATTGAAAGTGTCATAACTTTAAAGTGTCATAACTTTGCAAAATAATATCTTACTAAAAATAGTTGTACCAAAAAAGTGTTTAGAAACTTAATTTGCATTTAAAAACAATTTTTTAATATATTTTTTTTGATAAAATCCTAATCTTACGGTATATTGTTTGGGACCCCAAACGAGCTTTTATGCGACTCTGCATATAGTTAACGCTCGTATTTGGTTTTAATTTAAGATATTAACTTAAATTTTTTACACAAGAATAGATCTTTCAAATATACTTACGATACAGTTAAGAAAATTTTAAAAATAATGAAAAAAAGTTTTTTTTTCAAAACACGATTAGTGTTATGAGTCGATCGACCCACCATACATACGCTTATAAGATTTTTATTATAGTTAAGGTCAGTGTGAGCTAATTTAAATATATTTAAATTTAAATTTTTGTGACAGTATAGAATTCTCAAGCACCCTTTGTATGTTTGTTAGCAAAATCGAATTTGTCAATTCTTGGCTAAATGGCGACAAGTATTAAAATTCAATCACTCATAACTCAGTAGTGTTTAATTTTAACAGAAAGTTTGCTTTTGATTAAACGTTAGGAAGCTAAAAATACATATAAATAAAATATAAAAATACAGATTTTTGCTTCAAAACAAGCGATGTATCAGTTCGATCGTACCCCCATACTAGCCATTTTGAGACCTTCAGAAAAGTTAACGCTCTTAACTGCTTGGTTTTTAAGATAAAAAATAAAATTATTAGTATCGCATAGAAAAACCGTGCACCCCCTTTACATTATTTATTAAAAAAATATATAATTTTTTTTTTAAAAATGGCGGCTAATGTAAAAATTCAAAGTGTCATAACTTTGCAAAATAATATCTTACTACGAAATATCGTAGCAAAAAGTGTTTAGAAACTTAATTAGTATTTCAAAACAATTTTTAATTATTTTTTTTTATAAAATCCGAGTCTTACGGTATATTGAAAGGGACCCCGAACGAGCTTTTATGCGACTCTGCATATAGTTAACGCTCGTATTTGGTTTCTATTCAAGATATCAACTTAAATTTTTAACACAAGAAAAGAGCTTTCAAATATACTTACGATACAGTTAGGAAAAATTAAAAAATAATGAAAAAAATTTTTTTTTTAAAACACGATTAGTGTTATGAGTCGATCGACCCACCATACATACGCTTATAAGTATTTTAATATAGTTAAGGTCAGTGTGAGCTTATTTAAATATATTTAAATTTAAATTTTTGTGACAGTATAGAATTCTCAAGCACCCTGTGTATGTTTGTTAGCAAAATCGAATTTGTCAATTTTTGGCTAAATGGCGACAAGTAGAAAAATTCAATCACTCATAACTCAGTAGTGTTTAATTTTAACAAAAAGTTTGCTAATGAATAAACGTTAGAAAGCTAAAAATACATATAAATAAAATATAAAAATACAGATTTTTGCTTCAAAACAAGCGATGTATCAGTTTGATCGTACCCCCATACTAGCCATTTTGAGACCTTCAGAAAAGTTAACGCTCTTAACTGCTTGGTTTTCAAGATTATAAATAATATTATTAGTATCGCAAAGAAAAACCGTGCACCCCCTTTACATTATTTATTAAAAAAATATATAATTTTTTTTAAAAATGGCGGCTAATTTAAAAATTCAAAGTGTCATAACTTTGCAAAATAATATCTTACTACAAAATATCGTAGCAAAAAGTGTTTAGAAACTTAATTTGCATTTAAAAACCATTTTAAATTATTATTTTTTTGATAAAAATAGAGCTTTCAAATATACTTACGATACAGTTAAGAAAAATTAAAAAATAATGAAAAAAAGGTTTTTTTTTTCAAAACACGATTAGTGTTATGAGTCGATCGACCCACCATACATACGCTCATAAGATTTTTAATATAGTTAAGGTCAGTGTGAGCTTATTTATACATATTTAAATTTCAATTTTTGTGACAGTATAGAATTCTTAAGCATCCTGTGTATGTTTGTTAGCAAAATCCAATGTGTCAATTTTTTGCAAAATGGCGACAAGTATAAAAATTCAATCACTTATAACTCAGTAGGTTTAAATTTTAACGAGAAGATCGCTATGCATGAAACGTTTGGAAGCCTAAACTATATCCAAATAAAATATAAAAAAAAATAGTTTTTTGCTTTAAAACAAACGAATCAGTGTGATCGGACCCCCATACGAGCGATTTTTAAGCTTGCACAAGAGTAAACGCTCTTAATAACGCTCTTAATTGCTTGGTTTTAAATATATGGACTTGAATTTTTGATAGAAAATAGAGCTTTTGAGTACCTGTTAATACCGTTTAAAAAATTTTAAAAAAGTTTTTTTTTCTAAATCACGTTTAGTGTTATGATTCGATCGGTCCACCATACATACGCTTATTAGCAGGGCTGTGAAGTCGGAGTCGTGGTGTGTCGGCCGGAGTTGGAGTCGGAGTCCTGAAAAATGAGCGACTCCGACAAATTTTTAAATTATGAAATTTATGAAATTTTAATTGCGTAATAATGAATGTGTATGGCGTATGAATATTAAACGTGTAGAAGAACACTAAAAATACCTGATAAAATTCAACTTTTTTAAGTCGGGTCGAAGTCGGAGTCGGAGTGGAGTCGTGTTGTTGGTAAATATCGGAATCGGAGTCGTGTTTTTTAAACGACTCCACAGCCCTGCTTATTAGACTTGCAATATAGTTAAGGTCAGTTTATACTTTATAGCTTATTTATACAGATTTAAAATTGAATATTGGTGACAGTGTAGAATTCTAATATACAAGATCATATTTTCGAGCTAAAATTTCGCAGCAGTGGACTATTGCAGGTATTTAATATTTTATATCTTTTAAATTATTACAAATATTGTCCAATGTTAAGCCTGTCGAAATTAATTTATTATGGTAATATATTTTTCGATCTTCTGATGTTCTTGAATAACAAATAGACCCTTTGTCTACGAACCCACCTACTAAAAGACGCCGCTCGACCAAAAGGGGGATCTGCAGAAGTGAACAGATTAAAAATCAACATCTTTCCAAGTGTAATTATATAAAACAAATTGGCCATTGCTGAAACGTAATCTGAATTGAGAGAAACGAAATATCAAAAAGTCCAATATGAAATCACTAGTAGTTACGCTGGACTTTAGATTCAGACGGATATGAACATCTACAAGCGGTCAATCGACGAGAGACTGATTTCTTGAATTTTACGAATTTGCAAAGTTTTGTGAAAAATGGCATATTCGTTTAGATATGAGTGGCGATGTATATTAAATAAAACGATTTTTGTACACTTGTAAAAAATTTATATCGAATGAGACGGACTATAAGAAGAATTTTCGTCGACTGGTCTCCAACTCGTGTCGCCTTCCTTGAATGAGCCATTCGTAGTCTCCGAACTTGGAATCGAAAGTGCCCTGCTGAACGGACACGAGACGGAGTGTGAACCGGGGACCGAGTTCGCGAAGCTTGGCCTTCTTGCCGTCTCGGGCGAACTCGTACCTGAAACAATAAAAGGAATCGTAAGACTGCAACGGCGAAGTCGCGGCGAAGGTGTTACCTGTGATGGCGAAAAAACACATAATCCCTCTGGTTGTGGAAGGTGACGACTCTGCGCCCTTTGAACTCGGGCTCGTAGTGGAACAATGCCCCCAACATGCGGCCGACGGTGTGGCCGAGCCTCGTCGTGAAGTTGTTTAATATCACTTCCGGCCGATGCTCGCTGATTTCTCTGTAGTTCTTCTTCATCTCCTTGGTGATCTTGCAGTTGGTGAGTTTGAAGTGGGCCGTAGGGCCGTCGGGAAGGTGTATCAGCAGGAAACCGTTGGGTCGCTTCTGATCTTCGTTGATTATTATGACGTCGGTGTACTCGTTGTTGACCGCAGAGTTGACGATCTTCTTCACGGCCGACCTGAAACGGACGCGTCGGGTGAGCGTCGGTGGAAACGGAAACAAGGCGATGCGGACTCACCTCTTTCGAAAACGATACTCGGAATTGGGAATTATTCGCGTCAGCTCCTTTCCGAAGATCCTAGTCTTTCTCAGTGGGTTGTCGGAAAAGGTGATGAGAACTTTGGGCTCGTACGAGTTTTCATAATACGACGACAGCTCGTCCACCTCCATATCTTTTTTAGCCTTCAAAAACATAAAAGAGGGTGAACGCGAGTTCGGAACGTAGAGACCGGAAACATGATTAGGCGTACCTCTTCGTGCTGTTCGTTTTCCAGGTTATCGATAGTCGTCTCGTCCTTCTCTCTGAGGCTCTCGATGGTGTGCGGCTTCTGTTTGGGGACACCTTCTTTCCGCCTCTGCATGCGCGCTAATTTCTTCTCCTTCCTCTTCTCCTTCTTCAACTTAAGCCCTTTGGCGGACCGAACTATTTTGTTCTTTATGTGATTGAAGTTGGTGTCGCAGGGGACGGAGGGCTTCGGTTCGGTTTCCAGTTCGGGTTCCACTTCCGGTTCCGGTTCCGTTTCGGCATCCATCTCCATCTCCGTCGTTTGCACTTCTTCGTCTTGAATTTTTAAGCTGAAAGCGGCAAATTAATCGATTTCTTCCTCGCAAGTCGAGAGCTAAAACTTACCCGTCTTTGAGGGGAGGCATCTTTTGACAGCGACGGCGACCTAACCTAAGCGGACTAACGTCAAATTCGCACGCTCGACTCCATTGGCCGTAGCGCTCTTCAAATTGACCATGAATCGACATAATGTTTTTCTCTCTTTATGTATTCGTTAATTATTCCTTTTTTTCATAAAAACTTTTTAATCGATTTAGGTAAAAAATATACTTATAAATCTAATTTCCATTTTTACCTAATAATATTTCTAAAAAAATTTTTTTTTTTAGTTACACGTCTAAAAATGAATAATTTCTGTTACACGGCGGCTTACATTTATTTCATTTGTTTAATTATAGCACATCAATACTATTTTAATTATTATAAAACAGTTATTTACGTTGGCAGAATAAAAATTGTAAGCTTTTCTAGGATTTTAGTCGATTTAATACAATGTTCTTCTTTTTCTTCCACTGCGCTACAACCGGTGATCGGTTTTGGCCTTTCCACCTAATTTATTGTAGGGCTTCTAGATATATCTTGAGTTATAGTCTTTCTTCCGCTATTGTTTGCATTTTTCCTAATTGTAATATTGCACATTCTAGGTTCCAAAATTAAAGTTCAGTCGTTTATCTAGATTTCGATCGTCTAGATAAGTGGTCGGCAAACTTATTAGCCAAAGAGCCAAATATGTACATTACAACGATTAAAAATAAATTGAGAGCCAAATCTATTTATTAATTTAGCAAACCTTTATTATAATTTTCCAAATCAACACAAAGACGTTCGAATTTAAAGCTCCATATTTCCTTGTTTTTTAAATCTGGTGCGAATGCCCGTGGATATTTGTGCCAGAGCCGCACTCAAGGGACCAAAGAGCCGCATGCGTCTCCGGAGCCGCACTTTGCCGACCTCTGGTCTAGGTCATTATGAATCGGGGCGGATTTATTATTTCTCTGTGATTTTTTCGTAACTATTTGGATTTATCCACGTTGGTTGGTTTGCTACACGATAGAAACCCTCCTCCTTTATCCGGGCTTGGGACCGGCAAGAGTGCAACATATCTACACTCCAGGCGGAATATGTAATATATATTACACACACACACACATATACATATATATACAATAAATAATAAACGTTTCGGCCATCGTGACGCATTGGAGTAACCTGTTAGATCACAATGGTCTTAATTTAATCTAATTAAATAAATATATTAAAAATAAATTATAAAGTAATATAACATGTAAAATAAAATGATTCAACGACAAGGAATCGATTTTGTTTTTATTATTATTATTTAGTATTTACTAAGAGTTATTATTGATATTTTATTAATTATATCCTATTTATATTTATTAATAAGTATTTAATAGTAATAATTATTATTATTATTTAATTATTACAAACAATAAAAAACAATCCCAAAAACAGTTGACAATATTAAAACAGTCGAAATAACGTATAAATATATTCACAAGTATTTACAAATCACAAATATCATTGAAATATTGATGACATAATTTAATTTCGATTCCTAAATTAAAGTATAAAAAAACGAATTTCCGCGACTCGTTTGTGCTAACTCTAAGGCCCTCCGCACACGGAGTAACTGTTTTGCAACTCGAGTTGCAAACTCGTTGCATACTCGTCACACACACAACCAGTTTGCAACCAAATTAAAACCTCACACCGCACACGAGCGCAACTGATTCTGGATTATTCGGAGCAAAGTTCTCTATAAGTTTGTAGTCACAAATCTGTTTTTCGCAAAAGAAAGAATATTGTTGACTGTGAGGTAAAATTTTTATTATTTTGATCCAAATACAAAATTACAAAACTCCAAAAAAGAAGTAAACATTACATTTTCAACTATTATATATATATATACGTATCTTATAATAGTTTCTATATTATATATTGGTGAAATTGAGGCACTGCCGAAAACGTTATTTTGAAACGTAAATGACAATCTACGACTTGGCCGCTTCACTCATTTCTTGAACTTTTTGTGAAGACACGTGCAACCATGCAACGCAACTGTTTTGTGACTAGGAAAAAAGATCGCATGCAACCAGTTGCTGACTGATTTGAAATAGGTTTGGTTTTAGTCGCTCGTGTGCGGACACACACTCCCGTACACAGGCGTGGTCACCAAATAGTTGCATGCGCAACTGGTTTGCAACTCGAGTTGCAAAACAGTTGCTCCGTGTGCGGAGGGCCTAAAAGTGGCCTATAGTAGCACGATCGAAACCGCGCGCAAAATACAAACGACTAAAATTAAGACGTGACTTTATAAGTATATATACCACTGTTTTATCGCAAATTCTATAAATAAAATCACTGAAATCGTTTACTAGGAATTCAAACTAATTTTTAAAACATATATTGCCAACTTTTACCTTTCCGTTTCTATAAAAAACGAAGGTTTTAACGAACGCATCATATGATGCGCATGACGTTAGAGAGTCGATTCACTTACGCATCATATGATGCGCGTGACCTTGAAAGGTTTAATATAAAAATGTTAATTTTAATTATTTATTCGCGCTATTTAGTAATGTTGGTAATAAATTTATTTATAGAGGAAATATTGGCAAAAACCTCTTTGTGAGTACTTTATTTTTATATTAATAATTTTGGTGTTATTATACACATATGTATTTTTACACCAGTCTTGAAAAACGTCTTTCAACTAATTAACAATACTAAAGAGAGAAAAAATTACGAATTCCTCTGAGATGGTTTACGTGTAAGTAAATGTATTGTATTTTGGCGACAGGGTGGTGACGGGTTGCAATTAAACATAGATTGAGCAGCAGCAATAATGTTTGATTGCGATATGAAGTTGTTTACATGTTTACAAAGCGGACGCGAGACGACGCGTCCGAATGCCCGGAAGATTGCCAGTAGAGAGAGAAACCGTCACACCAGTGTTACCTAAGTACTGCCAAGTTTTGGCCATAACAAATCTAGGCTCTCGCAGTATATTACACGTACAACTCTAAAGAAAAGTAGTGCGATCATTGTGGTTGATGGTGCTGCAAAGTTTTTATAATATGTAGTAATCTAATCAATTTTAATCTTAAATCTACACAGTTTGTGATATCCAGACGATTACTTTTTTCAATAACAAATCATTTACATCGCTAAGCCCGTATTCAACTAAATACGACAATGTGAAGGTAACAGTAATTTTCTTGTTAAGCCTGTCATAATTAGGTATTTTGTTTCTATATCGACATAAAGTCACGACTTTTTATTTTTTTATGTTTAATAATGTTTTAATAGATTTATCATTTTGCAATTCTAATAGTTATTTCTTAATACTGTACAGTGGCGTAGCTAGGGTTTGTGCCGCCCAGGGCGATCCTTAAAATTGCCGCCCCTCCCCATACAATTTTTGCAGGGTCATAAAATCAGCATTTCCTGAAATAATAAATTGGTTAATATTAAGCTCTTGTTATTCGTGGATTTATACATGTGTTAGTGCATTCAGGATTAAGAACCACACTAGACGATCCCATCGCGAATATGCCACCCCCAAGCAAGTGCCACCCGGGGCGGCCTGCCCTCTCCGCCCCACCATAGCTACGCCACTGATACTGTATGACTATATCAGTTATATCTACCGATATCGGTTGAGTATCGAGGGTGGAAAAGCAATTTATTTTAAATCTGTTATTTTAATCACAAGCCGTTTTATACAAATGATCAACTATAACAAGTATAACAGAAGCAGTCTCCTCACACTTATTTAGCCAATAAAATTGCTCAAATTGTATATTTGAATTTTTTTTTATATTTTTGCAGAGGTCCAATGAAGCCAAATATATTGGATTTTGCATCAATAGGAGTCTTATTTGCTTCTTGCAGTTATTTAACAAATTTAATTTTTCGAAGATAGCTGGCAAATAACTCACAAATGTTTGATCATTAACTTGTTTTAAAAGTCTTCGAAGTCAAAATCTTATTTTGATATGAAGCAATGGGCTGACGTGTTTAGTATTTTTATCCTCACAAAATTTTTTGAAGAGATGTTCACATTTAATAAAGTTAATACATTTCATATCTCATTTAGGTCATATAAAAGCTTTTTTTAAACTAAATTATCTTTGTGAACAGCACAATGCAACATTGGATTATCATCCTTCATTTATTTTAACCAACTGCGTTACTTGCCCGTACATTTTTGATTTTTATTTAAATATATTTTTGGTTTATTGTATATATATATATATATATATATATATATATATATATATATATATATATATATATATATATATATATATATATATATATATATATATATATATATATATATATATATATATATATATATATATATATATATATATATATATATATATATATATATATATATATATATATATATATATATATATATATATATATATATATATATATATATATATATATATATATATATATATATATATATATATATATATATATATATATATATATATATATATATATATATATATATATATATATATATATATATATATATATATATATATATATATATATATATATATATATATATATATATATATATATATATATATATATATATATATATATATATATATATATATATATATATATATATATATATATATATATATATATATGTATATACACATACATACATCAATGGCAGTATTTGTAGTTTCCAGGGTTTCGTAGAACAACATATCTTAAATAAATTCACCACTGTAAATATATCTTACATAAGCCATGAATACAGCTTCACTGTAACAAGTTGATTCATCTAATTGTATTGAAATATTTTTGGCTCTAAGTTTTCAATTAGTGGTGTTTCTACATTCTTGGACATCTCATATATTATCTTACTAACAGTGCTGTCGCTTAGTGGCATTTCTTTCACATCTTTGTCATCTATTTCCAGAATTTTTTTGAGAAAAACTGATTTAGCTGGGTTAATTAACTTCTCTACAATATGCTTTTTTCTGATATAGCTATGAGAGGAGAAATTTCATAACTAGTTTAAAAAGTACAAATTATGTTATAATTTTGTTCAGATAACAATGAATTTATTCTTTTTTCAAATTTCTCCAGTAGTATTCTTAAATTGCTTCAAATCATATTTCACACAAGTGCTATGTTTCGTTTTCAAATGTGCTTCAAGACGACCATTTTTCATAGATTCCTTGGTCTATGAGTGTTTGCACAACAGACTTTGAATTTCTTCTAAAGATACTGGATTTGAATTCTTCAAATTTTATATTTTATTTTTTTAGATTAAATTAAGACCATCGTGGCCTAACAGGTTACCCCAATGCGCCACGATGGTCGAAAGCTATTAAATGTTTTATTGAAAGATATTGAGATGTTTGTTTGAAAGATATTAAATGTTTAATTCTTGTATCCACAATATTCTTATAAATAATGTTCCATATCATATTAACATCCATCTTATCTACATTCCAGTCACATTTTTGTAATTCTATTCTTAATTTGATAAAATCTATATTATAATTTTCTTATTAATTTTTTTACCGCAATTACATTATGCTTTTCTGTATAAATATTAACAATAAAATGATCATTAATTCTTAGTTATTTTCATTTTACTCTTAGTAAAAACTAAATCTATTAAAGTGCTCGAGTTATTAGTTGCCCTCGGCTGCATAATATTCTATACTATTAACTATCACAGTTTATAATTAATCATATAGATGTTGGCGATTCCCAGAATTTGTTATTTTCATATATTCACTTTCGAAATACGGCGCTTTACGAGTTTCGAATTTGCACAGAGACCTCTACTGTTCCCGAACAAAAATAAATTTGGAAATTTTCAGAATTTCGATTATTATTCCCGGAATTCGCAGGTAAATCATCCATGATCCCCAAGTTATTTAATATTTTATTTTACGTTACGTTATAACAGAACGAGTTCCTTGAGATATTGAGATTTACTCGGTCTATTCAAACGTATAATAAAATTTCAACCAAACTTCTATTAGTTTCTATGTATAAAATCGAATGCGAGTAGATTGTGAATTGCGAAGCATTCCTTTGCAAATGAAAGCTTTTTTCATTTTTATAGATATAACGTTATTTTATAAACTTGGGATATATAACGATAGTTTTCGATAAAAATGCCGAAAAAACAGAAACATTCTCGTCGCTTCAACTGTATTTATTTAATATTCGACTCACTCGATACTTAGGAGCAGAGCTTCAAACCGTTTTTTCATTTCAGTTTTCGTTCCGGTGCAGCTAAAAAAATATCACATTCATTTTTTTAAATTAAACCAAGCAAATTCGCAGTTACTTCTATTTAATCAAATATTACCCGATGGATTTTCATTTAAATTATTTCGATTATCTTGCAAAATAAACTTCCAGCACTAGCTTGTCGCCGTAGCTGCTAAAAATCACCGTTTATAATTTTGTATAAATGAATACATATTTTTATTTTTCTCCAAAAACTAATCTTTGCATGTGGTTTATAATTATTCAATATGAATTTGATGTCCACATCTGAAGAAATAGGGAATCTATGTATTTTGCCAATTTTTTACTTAAAAATCCTATAACATTTTATGGACGTTTCACTAATGATTGTGCTCCTTTCATTCGTGATTTAAATTGAATTTCCTGAAAATTTTTATTTGTTCCAAATGTTGCAGCTTGCACTTTTTGCGATGTCGAAAGTAAAATTTTATAATGTAGATGCAAATAAACTGCTCCTAGTATGCCATCTCACCTAATAAAGCTTTTCTCTGTTAGATAATTCATTACATCAAATATCTTAAAATTTTTTTAAAAATTCTATTTTGGTTTGGATTCAAATTCCATAAAAAACACCTCACACAAGTTAATCGTTCACTTTGCAATGTCTTCCGCAAAATAATCTAATCACCAGTCCGCACTTAATAGCCTTTGAACATGTTTTGAACCGAAATGAAGATTTTTTTTCAGTTAGAGCATTACCCAATGCATCTCCAGTTTCGCAAAACCTTAGCACCCCGAGAGCGATCCAGTTATTTAATTCACAATCCTGTTTTCGAGTGCTTAATATTTTTTTAACGACTTTTTAACGGCAACTTTCAATAAATTGTAACAATACTGTCTTCCACAACGAAAATATACGTTACCATTATCATATTCTCACGACGTAGGAACGAGCGGGGGATGATCGCAATCAAAGGCTCATATAGCGTATTAAAACATTGTTTTATTATCAGATAATAAATTATCACAATTTAACGATCTCGCGAACCTCGTGTAACAGAAAATGGTGTTAGATTTCCTGGAAGTGTGGTGTGGTGGTGGCGGCGATTCCCCTTTTACGACCTCGGTCTCTCTTTTTTCTCTTTGTACAGGGCTAACAGGGACACGTTGGCGACTTTGACGACCTGTAAAAAATTATAAGGCGCGTAAATAAAGAGTCAATTCTGCGAGTGCGAAAGTCGAGGAGTTAACTTCTCACCTTGAACCTGACGCCGGGAATGTCTCCGACGGCGTGGCCCTTTCTACCGAAACCGGCGACCAGCACCTCGTCGTTCTCCTCTATGTGGTTGAGGCAGCCGTCCCGCGGCACGAACGCCGTGATCTTCTTTCCGTTCTTGATCAGCTGCACCCTAACACACTTGCGGATGGCGGAGTTGGGCTGCTTGGCCTCGACGCCCCTGCAACCGAACGGAAACGCGAGTTGAGCCACTTTCGCTACGGGCGTCGCGCACACGCGCATGTCGTATTTAGCTCAGTGCTTCGGTTGTCATCATGCGAACTCAAGAGTAGCAAATACGAAATGGCATCACGGCTGGCGAGGGTAGGTAGGTAGTGGAGTGTAGTGATGCGATGCGAGGGCCGCCGCTCGCAGTATTATCCTGTGATTGTGCTCGAACGCAGACAAGTCACAGGGACGATACCGCGAACGGCGCGCCCTCATTTCGATGCGAGTCGGGCGGTTGGTTATAATAAGGTTATGTTAAACGAACGAGTGTCTGAGCGAAACGCACTTACACCTTCTCGAGCACGATGCCTTTGGCGTGGGAGGCGCCGCCGAAGGGGTTGGCCTTCCAGCGGGTGCCCAAGTGCGCCTTCTTGTACTCCTTGTCGGCCCATCTCTGGCGTCGTCGATGATCCGCGTGCTTGCGGGCGGTGCGAAGACCGCGAGGCTTGCCTGCAACCGAGCGAATGGGGCGGAGTCGCAAAATATTCTCGCAGGGGTCCGGGGGCGCTCGAGGGGAGTCCGCCGGCCGAGGGGCGCGAGCGACGGCGCTCGGATGGCGCGGATTCGAGCGGAAGCGTCCCGGCCGAGACGCGGCGCCGACGGGCGGCGGCCGCGGCCCTCGGGGTCTCTGCGTCCGATCGGGCTTCCCTCGAGTCGCGGAGCGAAGGCGACGGCGGCCTCGCGAAGCCTCCGACGACGCACTCACCCATGCTGGCGGAACCGCTGCGACTGGCGTCCGAGAGACGACGGCAGCGCTCGACGACGGTCGAGACGGAAGTGGCCGAGCGCGGGCCGCGCGGTTGGCAGCGCCGACGGCGTTCGCGAGCGCGCGCCGCTACCCCCACCGCCCGACGTTCGCGAACACGCAAACGATGGCGGCGCGAAAGGATGGCGGTGGCGGTGGCGGCGGCAGCGGCGGGCCCGGCTACGTGGGCATCCGCTTCTGTCAGGAGTGCAACAACATGCTGTACCCGAAGGAGGACAAGAACGGCAAGACGCTGCTGTACGCGTGCCGCAACTGCGACTACAAACAGACGGCCGACTCGAACTGCGTGTACGTGAACAAGATCATGCACGAAGTGGACGAGCTGACGCACATCAACCCGGACGTGGTGAGCGACCCGACGCTGCCGCGCACCCGCGAGCACCAGTGTCCCAAGTGCGACAACCGCGAGGCCGTCTTTTTCCAGGGGCAGACGCGGCGCGCCGAGGAGGAGATGCGCCTTTACTACGTGTGCACGGGCTGCAAGCACCGCTGGACCGAGTAGCGCCGCCCGGCCCGCGCGCCCCTACGCCTGCGCGTCGCGATCGTCGAACGCCCCGACTCCGCACTCGGGCGTCGGAGGCAGCACGTTGGGCTCGAAGGCGCCGGAGACGTTGCCCGGCGGCGAGTAGTGCGCCACCACGATGATCTTGCCGGCTCTCGACCTCGCTTTGCCCACGCCGAAGAGCCTCGTCGACGCCCACACCAGCTGCGTGAAATGGCCGGCGTTCACGTTGGCGTGCAGCACGTCCGGCTCCTTCCAGTAGTCGTACTGCTTCACAGCCGAGTACCAGTACGACGACACCTCCTGACCTGTCACGTCGCTCTGCAGCGCGCTGGCGGGGCGCTGGAACAGGTTCTGGCCCACCTCCCTGTCGTTCCGATACGAGAATTTGTTGGTGTGCGCCAGTCGGTTGGCCCACGTCTGAGCGTATCCGCACAGCTGCAATCAAAAGGACAGTTTGTATACACTCGCCTAAATAAACGAACAAAACTAAAATTTGCACTTTTATTTATATCCAAATCTTTACTATAATACAATAATTTTATACTATTTTTCAGTTTGATAATAACAGTGTTCTTTACTGGCAACAATTAAATATCTGGTATGGATTTTTTTAAAGGTTATTAACAATAACTATTTAAATCAAGTCGAAATAGGTAAAAAAAAATTAATCTTCACTAGAACTTTGGATAAAAATAATAAGACAAAACTAAACATAATTTAATAGTAAAGTAAGGTGCGACGACACTTGAAAAGAAATATAAAATAATTATTTATTTGCACTCCTTACAAAATGTTGTCATTTTTTCTGTTCTATGATTCCATCATATCGGTTTTTGACAAGAAAAACACTGAATACGAGTTTTCTTGTCTTTATTTCTGGGACGTTCTTGGTGTTTCTTCATTCGACATTGTTGTATTTCTCGAATATGTGGAATCTGGCTCGTTCAATTACTTTAAAATTATTTCGTTCCTTCTTTCAGATGTCAACATTGTCTGATACCAATTGGAACGCAAGTTCCTGAATAAAAAGCTTTCTACGGCTTCGATCAGACTTTTTCCAATCTGGAAACTTAGCTGCTACATCTTTCAGATCCATAAATACTCTAAACGGCCATCTTCCGGTTGGTCTGACGCAAGAATATTGCCTAGTCATTTTATCACTGGTATCGACAGCACCCTTTGTGTGATTACAGTGCAAAATGATCTCGGGCTTCATTTTTAAATCTTCAGGGGCCAATTTGTTATCAAAAAATACTGTAGACAAGAGAGCGACTCTTCTTATTTTCGGAACGTATGATACTAATCATATCTTCGGAAAAACCGAAGAAGCTTGAATATTCTTGAACTCTGTCTTTAGATGGGAGGAATTTCCCTCTTGTTGGATCGAAGTGTACCGGTTATTGTGATGTTTTTTTCTAATAATTTTTTAGCTAGTGGAACAGAAGTAAAAAAGTTATCGGTTCTCACTCCCCGTCCTGAACCGAAGTAAGGTCGTAACAAATCCATCACAACTCGTTCTCCCTGGTTGATTTCCCTTCTGTTATTAACCTGACCAGTGTATACCTGTAAATTTAAGATATACACAGTTTGAGAATCTGCCGACGCCCATATCTTAATACCATAATGCCCCGGTTTATTTTTCATGTACACTCGAAATGTACAATTTCCACGATAAACAGCCAGCCTTTCGTCAATTGTTACGTATGTGCCGGGAACATAACTTTTTTTGCATGTGTTTACAAATTTTCAACAAAAAAAACTTGAATGCTTCCATCTTATCTCCGCTTGCATTCGTTCTCTCTCCTTGTTAACTGATCGTCGAACCTAATAACACTAAACATTTCTAAAAATCTATCTCTTGCCATTGCAGCTGAATAAAAGTATTGTTTATAAAGTTCGTTCGTCGTCCACAGTTCTTTAAACTGATTTTTCGGCCATTAAGTCTACCGGAAAAAAGCAAAATTCCCATAAAAGCGCAAATTTCGACCAATTCCGAGAAATACTTTTTCTAATATTTTCACTGTTGTCCCGGTCTACTTGCTTATTTGTTTCGTTGCAAATTTCGTCAGTGAAAAATAATTTGAATGTATCTTTTATAGAAATAAAATCTACACCAGAGGCTATGAAAGAAGCAGCGTTGACAATATTTACTATACGGGTTCTCGACTGTATAAGAGGGTTAGATTTCTAAGATAATTCCGATTTTGACACATACGTCAATCCATCATTGATTTCTATTAATTCTTCAAAGTTTTCTTCTTCCCCATCTACCATGTCTGCATTGTTTTCATGCTCTACAAAATCTTCTTCGTCAGTTATATTACAGCTTTCCTCAATGTCAATATCACTATCAGAATCGTTATCACTTTCATCCGAGCCTTGTAAAATTCGAAGTAATTCTGCATCGGGGGGAATGAATTTTTCTGCCATTTAAAATGATTTGAATAAAAACCTACACCTGGTGCAAAAATAGCATGAATAATTATTTGTATACTAAATTTAGTAACACAAAAAAAGAGTTCATTCACTAATGCGAATTTAATTTAGTGGAAATACTTACAAAGAAACAAATAACATTCAGAGAAGAAAAATCGCACGAAAGCCAAAAATACACAAACGCGCGCTGTAACAGTTCGAAACGTACTGTGATTTTTCTGTGCAACACTGTTGTCTGAGCCACGGAGTGAGGGAATGCACGGAATCGCAGCGTCCGGTTACGCATACATACAAAAGCATCAATACGTAATACTAAAAAAAGTAATAATTATTGTTTAACTTTATTATGTGACTTATTTCAAACATCTAAAAACTAAAACTCTAAATTGCCAACGTTCGCCAAAATTTAAGTACATATTTTTTCTGTATAGAGAAGCTAATACATTCCACATTATTTATATTATATTTTAAATCTATAAATTAAAAAAATATTTTCAAAACATTGTTTTTAGAATTTGATGATTTTTATACGTATTTTAATAAATGTTTTACAATTTAAATCGTTAAAATCAATTTAGTTCGTTCTCAAGCGCAGGACTTCCCAAATTTGCTTACATGTGACAGTTCTTCTGTAACATCTGGCAAACGCTCGCTGTGCCCGCTGCAAAATATGTTATAATTGCGGCACTTTTCTTACAAAGTGACAATTGAAGGCGATTCAAGTGATGCAGCATTTGAAATTATAGACAAAACTATAAATTGTGGGTGTGCCAGTAAGTGTTTGGTTATAAATGAATAATATAACACGGTTATTCTAACAAAATTACTATTGACTTTCCAGGATCTAATATTAAAAGACAAACAGCGGTGATTTGGCAAATAAAGATATACATACCGAAGTTAATTAAACATATTATAATGCTAGTAATGATAAAAAATCTCGTATCGGTGTAAACAAAAAGTTACTATATAGTATCGTTTACAGTTAATTTTCAGAAGCAATGATAGATCTAATAACATTTACGTGTGGCAAACAATTAATATATGACATATTACCACAATTTTGAAGAAGATGAAAAGATGCCAATCTACGTGTTTAATCCTCTACAGTACTTCCATCAATTTTGTTCTTCGGTTGTCGTTTAAATTTAATTTATGGATTATATTAGTAGTAATAATGTGTTCAATGTTTACTCTTACTGTTTTTTAATTATTTTTCAGAAGCAATGATGGAACAATTTGATGACCTATATGGCTACAACGTAGAATTGGTATATATAAACAAAGAGTTAATCTTTTCATGTTGAAGTCACTGTCAGCAAGTATTATCTTTTTATAAAGAACATACTACATAAGTTTGATGTAACTGAATATTTTAAATTTGGCTATTCAGAAAGAGGAATGATGGCACAAAACAAAAATTGTACATATTTTGCCACATCGGAATTAAAAATAACCCACTCTTAGATATTTTGGCTATCGATTATTCCAGGTATGCAATCACATATTTGTAATCATTGTAAAATGTCGTTTATTAGATAACATCCAAGAAACTACACATTTATAAGCTGTTCGTTGGCTGATATATATAGCGTTCGACATTAACTTTCAATCCTCACATACTAAGGATATATAACACGTTCATGTTTAAAACATGACTGGTTTATTTGCAATTCTTAAAATCTAACGTATATGTGTATTAAATCGGAAAGCAATGATAATGTTTATGTGATATAAAAGAAAAACTCCCTTTTCGGCCTCGGAGCCCGGCGACGGGATTTCAAAATTTGAAGATTTCATTACAAAGATTGTTTTATAATTGTTTATCTAATTTAATCAATGTATTCTTCTTATACTACGCACATTATGTATATATTTAATTTTCATAGTTATAGTTAATAACCTAGTTAATTTGCAATCCGATTATTTATAAAAGCAAAAACTCACTTTTAGGCCTCGGAGCCCGTCACCAGGAATTCAAAATTTGAAAATTTCATTACGAAGATTATTTTATGATTGTTTATCTAGTTTAATCAATGTATTCTTCTAATCCTCAACACATTATGTATATATTTCATTTTTATTCAGTCAAATGACGAATTAATGAAAATTATTGGCGCGTAGCAAAATTTTATTATTAAATAATAATTATTTAAAAGTGTTGTCACTGTACTGTCTATTTGAATTTGAATGCTTATTTTTCATTGGTCGAAGCTATTTGAATATTTGAATGCTTATTTTTGATTGGTCGAAACAACAGAATCTGAGCAAATTCAATTTTTATTATTATTTATTATTATAATTAAATATATTTCCTTTGTTTACGTGTATTGTTACACACTGTTAATACAAAGCGATACGATTTACAGAGTAGAGAATTGAACGAAGAATGTTTCGTTTAAAGTTATGCGCATCTGGAAGCGGAAGCGACGGCGGCGGCTTAGAACAATTATACATGAGAAGATTTTTTTTTCGGATTTTTATACATATGTATCGCATCTTCAAAATGGCATTTTATTCGAAAAAACCACTATTAGAATCATCAAAAGATCGCGATTCAGATTCAGATATTGTACATCGAGTAAAACTGATGTTGAAGAACAAGAGCGCCATGAAGTAGACAATTTTTTGTAAAACCTCAAATATTAATATGAATTTTATCTTTATCTCCATTAAAAAAAATATGACGTCCCTGGGACTGAAAATCTGTTTTAGGCATACGAGCCTGAAAGGTTAAACCACTGCCGTTACCGGTAATAGGGCCTTACGAGTCCAACCCAATGGGTGGCATCCAGCTTTTTAGGGCCAGATGAGCGGGAACCACCCCCCATAGTACTAGGTTATTTGTTAGTATCGGTAGTGTTTATCCCGAGTGTTGATGGAAAACACCTGCAATCTGTTGCTTAGCTTTTGCATAGCATTAGCTTTGCATGCTCCTGCATTTCTATGCTTCATCCTTGAACATCACTTTCGTGATTCCTCAGTTCCAGTTTCGACTCCCGGTCCCTAAGGGCCGGGCCCTTATTAGCCTGCTGGTTTGAAATGCAGTGCTTTGCTCGTCATTGATAGTCCAAAGGACACTACCTCGGTTGGGTGTTCACAAAGTTTGCTTCCTCTTAAGAGCCTGGGGGTTTTCAAGCTCAAAAGAGGTCCCTCACTCTCCCACACTGTTATCGGCGAACTCCAGCGTGTGGTCGACTGGCGCCGACTTATGGAGAGATGAGGAAATCTCGACGACGAGAAACGAACAGCTGAAATATTGAAAAAACGACCACTAACCGCCGACCAACTTTTGCCCCACTGTCCCTGATTCTTAACCAGTAATTCTCAAGTTATCCCTCAGAAAAATAAACTAGTTTTAAATCTATGGCGAAAATGTTATTTTACTGAAATCATATCGGAATAGATTTTTACGGAATAGATATTTTTAAAATATAATTTATCTAGCAGCTGGTAGTAAAATTATACTATTTAAACTATTCCATATATAGTAATATATACATTTGCATACTTAACATTATTTATATGCAATGTACGTGAATGAATTTTTCAGTAAAGTTATATCCATACGATATTAAGTCCGGCGAAAATATAATTTAACCGATAAGCGCTAGTGATATTATATGCTGTTCTAAAATGTCTATGAAACTCAATTTTACAGTTGCGAAACGTTCATTTGCTATTTGTATTTGTTCAACCTAATGAAAGTTCTAAAACTAATTATATAGTCCAAAATACAAACTAAGCCAACTCATCTCTCAGGGGAGAAATAAGCGGAAGAAGAAATACAGACAGACTTCGCATGTTGTTCCATAGTTTGTCTGCACGTGGATATCACACTGTTTTAAAATTATGATAGTTATCCTTACTGATATTAATACGGACTTCTGATAGAAGAGTGTTGTTGGTCAAAGTATATTCAAACAGAATTTTAGCCAATAGGAGTGCGGCGCAAAAACAATTATCATTTCTCAGAAGTCAAAAATTCACATCAAGGAACGCTCGATAACTGCGACGGCGTCGGCACGATTATTTTGTTTTTGACTTATGAGAAGGGATAATTGTTTTTTGCGCTCTCTTATTGATCAATATTCGGTTTAGATATGCTTCATTCGATTCTCACTTATTTTTGGTCGTAATATTGTTATAAAAAGTCTTAATATGAACGTTAGATAACTAAGCGTTTCCACTGCGAAGGCACGATATTATCGCTTTTGACGTGGATTCTATACAAAACTAGAAAAATTCATGTCATTTAATGAAATACTTAATAAAATGGAAATATTAAAAAAAAAACCGACCACCAACTGGTCAACTTTTGCCTTCCTCTGGAAAAAGCTGAACTAACATCCCTCACGGATCAGAGAACTCTCCGAATGACGATGAAAATTATAGGTATGTAAGATATTGAATATGAGTAAAAAATAGGAAAATGTTAAAATTGCTTATCGTATGATAAAAACGGTGACCGGATTATCGTGCAAACCAAAATTCTGAACAAGATGATTGTTTTGATTGTCAAAATTTTACTTTTGATTCCAAGTGGTTTATATTTTTCTCTATTTTTAAGTAAAGATATGTATAATTATAGGAAACATAAGTGTACGGTACCAATGAAAATTACTAATATAATTGTAAAATATGCACATACACACAATATACACATGTATGTGTATATTGATCAACTATAACCGGAACTCTTGCTATTTGAAAAATTAACAAGGAAAATTGCAAAACAACAATCCACTCTTCTTTTCGACACCGAAACGAAAAATTTTCAAATTTATTTTGAATCGAACTCGCAGTTCGCGAGACAGATTGGCGTTAGTTTTGAAAGATATTTCGGAGTCGACATCGAGAAAAGCGATACAGCTCTAAAAATAAAAAGAAAAGGCGAAAGCAAATACACGCGTCTAGTCTAAGCCTTCAAACGCACCTTAAGCACCAAGGAAATGTGAGATTTAACAAGCTTCATAGCTATTGAATGATTCATAAGCGATATCGAAAATTTTACATTTCGAAACGTACGAAAGTTAAAGAACTCAGTGCAAAAAAGTCAAATAAATTTATACGCAAGTGGGTTTTTTCAGAGAGCGGAAATTTGTAGTGCTCTGATATTTTATGTTGGTACGTTTTAAAAATCTAAAACATACAAACATAAAATTGATTCTTATTATAAGTCTTCAAAAATTACAATTACTATGGAAAGTAGTACTTTCAACGCCACGCGCTATATTCAAACTAAATGAATGAATAATGGATTCCAAAAAACTGCAGGAGAATTTTAGTTTGTATGGTGTTTAGACGGGGGACACGAAGCTGAATTTAAAATTAACGAAAGGCATGTTTTAAATATCTACGTTGAAAATGCAGCGAACATGACACAGCAATAAAGAACTTATCCTACTAATTTCAATCGTATGAATATAACTAACTATTTCACTGGACGAATAGGCTGAAGAACGCGATGACTGAGAATTTTATGCGGATATTTACGTACAGCGAGTTAAAGATCCTAGCGTTGTATTGCCAACGTGGATTAGTGTAGCTTAACACGGAAACGGTAAGTACTAGCCCATACAACACCAACTACACAACACTATACGGCGCCGGGCGAATCCATCCGGCACGTGTGTAGCTACACTTACTGAAGATAGTTGGAAAATTTAATTAATCAAGTGTGGCATTCATACTTTTTAGTTAGCAATCTAGGACGGATTGAAGAATAAAAATGCAATTAAAATATTTGGAAAAAACCCACATGTTGTCAAATTACGAACATTAACTATTTGTATAATTTTGGTGAAATACAGTAATTCAATGCGCTTTCTATTGTTTCAATATTATTGTGAACATATTTTTTTTCATAAAGGCTAAATTAATGTGTAATAAAATCTGATTTGTAAAAAAACGGTGAAACTAGCCGAGCAGTGTTAAGTGACGAGAGGGCGTGCGTTCAGTACGCGCCTGCATGTGTCGATTGAAAGCCCAGGCTAATATCTGGTGTTAGTGATGCAATTATTAAGTCGAATTATATTTCCAGCTGCAAAATAATTAAAGATTTCAGGATCTTTCAATAATTGTTGTTTTATTTAATAAAATTGTGGGTTGACGGTGACCACAATCTCTGTGTAGATTGAAAAATCCAAATAAGAGCAGTTTTTCGTTTTAATTGAAATTTACGCACTAACTGTACGTGACAATAGGCATTAGAAAATTACTGCAAGTTTTAACCTTTTTGTCGCTCGATGCGGCCACGACGCAAGTGCAAGAAACAATTATTTATGATAAGAAAAAATATTACAAGCAGTGTTATGTTGGGTTTAAGAGTCATTTCTATGAAGAAGCATTAAAAATTATGATAACGAGTTTTAGAACCACAAAAATATTTTTTTGTTTCAAGCGGTTTGCAAATAAAATCGACAATTATCGTTTAAGACTGACAACACAGCAATAATAAGAGGACTTTACGTATACGTGAACATAATTACACAAATTTTAAATAAAAATAACTTATTGTATAAAAAAACATCCATTAACTTCAATTAGTTGCTTCTTTTTTCATATTAAATATAATGAATAAAAAGACATTTGTTGTGGTAATCTTATACTTAAAATTAAGGCAAAAAAGTGTCAAATTTAATTTCCAGCAGTAAAATGTCAAGGTGGTTGTCAAACTACGTTTGGGCTTTAGTGACAATAAAAAAAGTAACCTCGGGAGCCATGGTGAGCGGCGGGGCGCCGTGTCGCTGGCGGTAGACGTTGTGCCAGCACAGGCAGTCGGTGATGAAGTCGCTGTCCTGCCAGGCGGTGCGCACCTCGCTCTGCTCCACGGCGACGGCGAAGGGACGGGCGCCGGCGATCTGCGCACACGACGGAGAGAGACGGTGTAGAGCGAGGGGCGAGGGGCGCGGAGTACACCCTCACCTTCTGCAGCAGGGCGGCGGCGTCGGGGGCGCGGCCCAGCCGGGTGCGGGTCGGCGGCGCGACGGGACGCAGGAGCTGCGAGGGTGACACCCTCTTGCGCAGGTTGCGCATGGCCTCGCGTTCCTCGCGGCTGCGCGAGGGCGTCTGCCCCCCGCCGCACGCAGCCGCCGCGCTTAGCTGCAGCTGCTCCTCGGCCGAGCGCTGCCGGGCGCTCTGGCCCGACGCGCCCGCCCGCTGCAGCTCGGCCGACGACGTCGTCACGGGGCGGGGGCGGGGGCGGGGGCGGGCGGAGCGCGCGGCTCCAGGTACGCGCGGCGCAACGAAAGCGCGCGGTCAGCGAGGCAGACGAACCGCAGGGGGCGCGCGCCGCGGTCGCCGCAGGGATCGGGCGGGGCCGCGCGCAATCCAGCAGTCTCCGCCTCGAAGAGCAGCAGTCGGCCTACGGTCTCCTCGTACTCGCCTGCGGTGGAAAAAAACGGGGTGAGAATGAAATGGTGGGGGGGGGGGGGTTAACAGTCGCCCGGGCGCATGCGCAGTGTGGCCCGAGCGGCGTCGCGAGTGCCGCTCACCCGCGTACTCCTCGCCGGCGGCCTGCGCGAAGGGTTCCGGAGCATCGAGGCCCGCGAAGGCAGGCGCGAGGGGCGCGCGCTCCCGCGGCGGGTCCTCGAAGCGCGCGAGCACGATCACCGTCTCGTCGGCCGGTGTTGCCATACCGCTCGCGATCGGCGATCGGCAATCGGCAATCGCCGGCGTGACGACGGAGGCAGCGGCGGCGGAACAGTGACGCGCCGATCGGCCGAGCGATGGGCGACTGGGAGCAGGTGCGCAAGAAGCCGACCAAGGTGGAGTCGGCGGTGAACGCGGCGCGGCGCCAGGGGATGCCGGTGGAGACGCAGGCCAAGTTCGGCGGTGGCAGCAACCGGCAGCACGTGGTGACGAAGAGCACGGCCAAGTTGGACCGCGAGACGGAGGAGCTGAAGCACGACTCGGTGCCGCTGGACCTGGGCAAGACGATCATGCGCGCGCGCCAGGAGAAGGGGCTCAGCCAGAAGGAGCTGGCCACTAAGATCTGCGAGAAGCCGCAGATAGTCAACGACTACGAAGCGGGCCGCGGCATCCCCAACAACCTCGTCATCGGCAAGATCGAGCGAGCGCTGGGCGTGAAGCTGCGCGGCAAGGAGCGCGGCAGCGCGCTGCCGCCTCCCGGGGCCAAGAAGTAACCCCGGGGGGCTATCTCCGCTACTTTCGGATTTACTCGATATATATATATATACACACTGTATTATACGCGAACGAATTACCGACGAAGCCCTCGCGTCGAGCCGGGGACGTCTGACAGCCGGCGCTCGGTGTTGCCGCACCTCGCACCTAGTCGAAACGATTAAAACGAATCTGTAACAAAACACCCTCTTTTATTTCATTATATTACATTAATTATCTTACTGGCAAAATACGACTCCATGCTAATTTTAAATAGGCGAATAACTAATTATGTAACAGATTTTGAAAATAACTTTATGTTATCTAAAATAGAGTAAATTAATTTAAATTGTTCGAAGGTCTGACCTAAACGGAAGTCGATATTGAAAATGTTTTAATTTTCGAAATTACGCTTGAAATTGAATATCGAATTTTGGATTACAGAAATCCAGTCGTCGTAAATAATTTTTATCGTTTTCTAGATAATAATGCCCTTAATATTACTGTTACTCAGAATCGTATACAAAGTGAAGGAAAGTAAAGTTATCTCGCTACCCGCCACGCGAGTCGTAACGCACGAGTGGAAAAATTTGAGACTAAAATCAGAGCCTACGCTTTACCGTCTGTTTTGCCTCGCGTGTGATCTATAATATAATGAGTGGATCAAAAAAATAACTAGAATATTTTGTAAAAAGAGATTTTCAAATTTGCTTAAGTCCAAAATGTTTTAATTTTAATCATAAATTCAAAATATTTCCAGGGAATGAGTTTTTTCGAAAATATATTTTCAACTTTTTATTATGTTAAATTATTTATTGGGTTCCTAAGATTTCTCCGGTGCTTGAAACACTCAAAAAGACTAAATAAAACTTTAAGTTTTTAAAATTATCAACATTTTTTAAATTATGAATTTTAGAGGATGAACTATTAGACCTATTTCCAGGGCTGTGGAGTCGGAGTCGGAGTCGGAGTTGAAGTCGTGGAGTCGTGGTGTTTTGGCCGGAGTTGGAGTCGGAGTCGGAGTCGTGAAAAATGAGCGACCCCGACCATTTTTTATATAAAATGCATAAAATGCGTATGCATATAAAACGTGTAGAAGAACACCAAAAATACCTGATAAAATTAAACTTTTTTGAGTCGGAGTCGGAGTGGAGTCGTGTTATTGGTGAAAATCGGAATCGGAGTCGGAGTCGTGTTTTTTTTAACGACTCCGCAGCCCTGCCTATTTCAATTAAAAAGTAATTCTATTTTCTTCGCAGTCATCGAAAGTTGAGAAATTTTATTTGGCAAATAAATATAATATTACAATAAACTCGTAATAATAATTGTTCGTAAATATTGTGGTAATATATTTATATGCGATAATAAATATGAACGAGTTTCCGAACACGACGTATATACGACCGTATTAACCCACTTCGTGCTCGCGCATGCGCAGGAAACGCATCTTCGCGTGTGAGAAGCAGTCCCAATTCGACCGGTCCTTCATAACTATTTTTACAAAATTAAGGAATATATGTATATAGAAACGCATATTTTATACATATACGAGAGAAAGTAAAATAAATTACAGAAATTTTCATAATAGTATAGATATATTTTTTCTGTAAAAATTAATAATAACAAACTACCGTAGGACCCCGAGATGGGTTAGAGCAGTGTTTCTCAAACTATAGTCCGCGGTTTCAGCTGGACCGTTAATAGTTCGCTTAGTTGAAATTCTAAATATCGCAGCAACTCGGGGGAAAATAGCTGCATAATCATTATCGTGTTTGTGACTTGTGAATATTTTTTTGCTATCTAAAATTGTGTTTTGCGAATTTTTTAATATTCAGAATTTCTTGGCAGAACAATGGCTACAATATACAAGTAATCAGAGCATGAAACCGATAGTGATTTTGACAATTCTGAATCATCCGCTACGAGCAGTGCATCTTCGATCAGCACATCGGATACTATTATTCAATTACCCCAGGATACATATTGCTTTAAAATGAGAAAAACGCCACCATTATTAACTCCACTCATCAGTTTTACATTTTCGGAGAACCGGGAATAAAATTCGAAAAGATCCCATATAAAATTTTGCAGTTTTTAAAAAAAAAATAGTAAAATTATATTTTCGCTAGTAGAAATATATATATATATATATATATATATATATATATATACAATATATATATATATATATATATATATATATATATATATATATATATATATATATATATATATATATATATATATATATATATATATATATATATATGTGGTTGAATGCGTTTTCGCGGAGAAATATTTGGTTAATATTTCTAGGAGTCGGATTACTCCGCGTACTTTTTTGATTCCGTGTGGAATCATGGTCCCTACGTTTCGGCCAGGTTCGCCCAGCCATCCTCAGGGGAAAATTGAGAATATGAACATCCGGTGTGGGCAATGTGGTTGTTCAGATCTGAACACATGCTGGGCTTTGCCCACACCGGATGTTCATATTCTCAATTTTCCCCTGAGGATGGCTGGGCGAATCTGGCCGAAACGTAGGGACCATGATTCCACACGGAATCAAAAAAGTACGAGGAGTAATCCGACTCCTAGAAATATTAACCATATATATATATATATATATATATATATATATATATATATATATATATATATATATATATATATATATATATATATATATATATATATATATATATATATATATATATATATATATATATATATATATATATATATATATATATATATATATATATATATATATATATATATATATATATATATATATATATATATATATATATATATACATATATATATATATATACATATATATATATATATATATATATATATATATATATATATATATATATATATATATATATATATATACACACATATATATATATATATATATATATATATATATATATATATATATATATATATTCACTGATATATATATATATAAATATATATATATATATATATTTATATATATATATATATATATATATATATATATATATATATATGTATATATATATATATATGTATATATATATATATATATATATATATATATATATATATATATATATATATATATATATATATATATATATATATATATATATATATATATATATATATATATATATATATATATATATATATATATATATATATATATATATATATATATATATATATATATATATATATATATATATATATATATATATATATATATATATATATACACACATATATATATATATATATATATATATATATATATATATATATTCACTGAAAAATACACATTTATTGTAACATTTTACACTACATGTAAATTAATAATGATAACTATGTAAATATATATATATGTATACTACTTATGAAAAAGTTGAAATCATATAATTGTACTAGCACCGGCCAGTTAAATTATATTTTCACTGCTGAAAAAATATATCTACCGGTGAAAATGTATTCCGATATGATGTATGTATTCATATTTTAAAAAATATATTTGGGGCAAATTCACGACCTTTTTTTTAGATTTTTTTTGTGATAACCCGAAAATTTCGGGTTTAAAATCAGAGACAGCATTTCAACTTTTTTCAGAGATTGGGGGAAAAAGTTGGCTTTAATATTTTGATTTTGTTAAAAATTCACAGTATTTCATTAAATGACATTTATTTTTCCGCCATTTTCAAAGGGAGGCAAATGTGTACACCTGCCCCTTCCCCCTAAATGACGTCTTTGCATGGGAACCTATTTCAAATTCAGAATTTATGGTATTTTAGTTTTGTAAATTTTACAAAGGATAAATAAAAAACCCAGGAAAAATTTTTTTGGTCAACTAGACGAATTATACATACCATTTTTTTTTTTTTGAGAAATCTATGGCAAGACAAAGATTTGCGAAAATTAGATAATTTTCTAATTTTCATAATAATAGTTTGTACGCTCCTAAGAATGATCTAAGCCCCAAACATATAATAAATTAATTTTTCCACATACTATATAATCTTAAAAATTAAAATAATTTCAGCTAAAACTTTTTTTTAATATGATTGAAAATAAAGCGGCATCACATACGTTTATTGCTAATTACTGATCATTTTTAAATCTGTATTTTTACACAAAATATTAATACTAAAATAAAGTTTTTTACTTGATATATAAAATAATAACCAGTAATTAAAAAGAGAAATATATTTTAAACCTTTTTTTTAACAAAAACGAGTGTAGTGGTTTTAACAATAACCTGTATGCTAATTGTAATTAATTTCATTTTATAAAGGTTCGCGAGCCATCATTAATAAGAAAAGTTTGAGAAACAGTGGTTTAAGGTGGACACGCGTAACTGCAAGCTTGACAAGCATGTATGGTTAATCTTTTTGTACAAGCATGCTTGAGCGTTTGTAGTATAATTTGGCACATGCATTTAGATTGTACAAGCGGCACGAAGATTGAAGTAATTTCGATTATATAAGCTGGTCTAGTCGAGGCAACGAAGATATGTATGTACCGACACTGATACTACCACTTGTTTCACTTTTTGCTAGATCGAGACACGCCCAGTAAGTAGCTCTACATCCAACTTGAATGAAAGAGATGTTAGTTTTATTTATATACCAATACGTTTTACTTATAAAAAAGAACACAATAAAAATCTGTTATACTGACAAATTAATTAATTATATTTACACAAAATTATTAAAATTTATAAAGGTACCTAAACAAAAAGGAGTTAAAAATAAATGCACAATATTAATTTTTACTTATTGGCTACACCTTCTATGTCTTCAAAATCTAGAGACTCAAAAGGGGCGAAGGTTTTACTAACAGTTGAAAATTCCATATTCCATAAATTCAAAAGCGTGCTGTAAAAATCCTTAAGAGGTTCTCTCGATAAACGGTAGTTGTAAATTTTTTCAGCACCTCATAAATAGCACGGCAGGTTTCAGAAACTATGTAGATAGCGCCTGTGGAATTTAGTATATCAGGTCTTCATAACTCTTCCCGGTCGCAAAAAATCGCAATGTTGCTGTTAATTTTTTTTATTGCTTGTCTCATGATTGTATCTTAGTTTTTAATTAAAGGTGTTACGAGTAATAAAAGGTTCAAATAAGTGTCTTCGTCCATTCTAAGGTAAATATATATTTTCATCTCATTCAATAAGTTAATGTGAGAATAGGTTCTTGTTATCATTAGCCAATCTTTACACCACAAGCCCCGTTTATTTTTCTTTTGTTTTTTAACGCAGACATTTGTGCATAGTTGTACAAAAAGATCGATTTAAATGTATCTATTTATATGACCTGAATTGCATTTAAATGTTTAGTTTTTATTTAATTTGGTCGAAATAGATTATTTGTCAGTGAGCGATACGACTATGGCAGCACCGGCGGCTCGGCGGCGGGCCCTTCGAAACCTCGGCGCTTGGGGCCCCTCGGCGGCTCGGGCGTCAGCGCTGGCCGCTTCGGCGGCGGCCTCTCTGAGACTGCCGTGCCACCCTTCGCCCGCCGTGGCGCTGCTGGCCGCGGACCTGTTCGAGCGACAATGGCGCCGGTGCCTGGCAAGGGCGCTGCTAGAGGGGCGCGGGGAGGAGGGCGCGCTGACTGCGGGGAGGAAGGCGGGGGCGAAACTCGTCGCCTCGTTGCGGCTGGCGGCCAAGGCGCAAAGCGGAGGCGACGGTCTGGGAGCGCGTCGGATGCAAAGGCTCATGAAGACCACCGCTCTCGGTCCGGTCGTCGTCGAGGGGATAGCCGAAGAGGCGACGGTCTTTTCTGATCTCGGTATTACATATCTTGTATTAATATTTTAAAATGCAAACAATCTTTAAATTACTAGTTAATTCATTTGTCGATTCTTTTTACCAGAACGTGTAATTTTCTATTCAAACTTTGTTTTCTTTATGTCATAATAATAAAAAAAAATGAGATTTTAAAATAACATTACTCGAAATTAATTTCGTTGTAAGGATGTAAGTATCGCATGCCTTAAAAATATATATTATTCTACATATTTGTATAATTATTTACAATGTTATTTTCTCGAATATATTTTTTTACAAAGTTACAGAATTCACACATTTAATCCAGTTGGAAATGTCTTGTATCACATGGTTTTCTTTGAATTTGTTCTTTATTAAAAATTTCATTTATAAAAATACATTAGACTTCCTAATGAACAAATTCAAATTCACATTTTTTTAAAAGACCCCCCCCCCTCCCTCCCCCCGACAAATCTGTGACAATTTAAAATCATTTTTAGTTCTCAAAACGCTTTCAGAACTTTTGTAACCTTCACCCACTGTGAGAGCAAATAACGAAAAATATTTACAAAAAAACCCATTTATAATTGTGGAATAAGCTAACCATGAATATTTATCAAAATAGTTGATATTTAAATATCTTTTTAAAAATGTATCTTTCAATGTATATATTATTATTGTGAAGAAAATTGATTTTCTAAAATAAAAGTTATTTCTTTTCAAAAAGCACCTGGTCATAAATTAATTAGGCCGATTTTTTGCATATATACATTTTTGAAGGTCAAAATGGGGAGTTGCTGTTATAACAGCGCGAACGATCACTTTAATCTTCCATTAAGTTTAGTCCGTCTACCTGGAAGGGTCGTAATAAAAATAATCTTGCAATTATGTAAAATTAAAATAAAGGGAGCTAAAATAAATTTATGATATTATAAATATTTAAATATAAAAAATTATAATTATTTATTAATCCAAATGGGGAGGGGATATGGCATCCTCCTTGGATCCACTTATGCACATCACTCGATTTTTGAGAAGATAGAACGCCTTGTAAGCCTGCCGCACGCGTAAAAATAAAAATCAACAACAATTACGTATCTTAAATAAATAATCTACAATAGTATTGTATTGCTTAAAAAAAAGAAAATTTCAAACTAGAGCAATGAGAGTATTTTTAAATAAAAATAGATTTACTATTCGCGATAAAGTGTAGTTATCTAAAATAAATGACAAAAAGGTTCTGTCGGGCCATATACCTGCCCTATAACTGTACGCATTCATTGCAAGTCGAGTCGACAATTATTTGTCAATTTAATGAAACATTACAAAACAAATCTAATGATAAATTCAAAATCAGCGTTTCATTTTAGTACAAAATAAATAAAATATTCATTGCTTGATTTTCTCCAAGTATTTTTGCGCTATTCTGCGCATTTGCCATTTTGTTACAGCGCTACATTGCTTTGGTAAGCGCTCTTTCGTGAAGATATATATATATATATATATATATATATATATATATATATATATATATATATATTTTAAATCTCGGGATTCATCACGATTTATGCTTACTTGTTGATGCCATGATCACGAATTGCTTGCGACTGTCGTAAGTAAGTCGCAAGCAATTCGTGACCATGGCCGGAAAATCACGGCCGAGAATACAACAAGTAAGCATAAATCGCGATGAATCCCGAGATTTAAAAAATAATTATACTCGCGAAAATCTAAAAATCCATATATATATATATATATGTATGTGTGTATCAGGCGCGGGCGGTGAGTTACTTTTCTCCCCCACTCGCTCGCGTGTTAAGTGACGAGAGTGAGTGAGAGACAAGGGCATGCGGACCAAATGTCCTTATCTCTCATTCACTCTCGTCACTTAACACACGGGCAAGCGAGAGGGAATGTATCTCACCGCCCACGCCTGATGTGTAAATATACATACGCATATAAGTGAATAATTAGTATAAAATAATCTTTAAAATTAAACTCATAGGAATATTTTAATATAACGTTACACTAATTAGTAGTTCTTTACATTTTTCTCTGTGAGAAATATTAAATAATTTTCGAAGTCACTTAACCGAGGTATTAACAAGGTCAAACGATAAGAACTAAGTGTGTTATCATGTTCAGTTGTTACATTATATCAGCGATGTATAACTTTTTAATCTATTTTCTAATTTTCATGTATGATGTATTTTTTTATAGTTTTACATGCTAGTCATAAGTTTGGTGGATAATTTACAAAAAAAAACGATAAGTTTCAATGGCAATGATGTCTGTCGCTGGTTATGCAGTTATATCGGTAAGGACGAAATAGCATAGTCAGTAACGTCTCAGACTAGTAACTCTGAGGTTGCGGGTTTGGAGCCCCGGCGGCGGCACTCGAATTTTTATTCATAAAAAATGTGCTATTATTAAAAAATCGGTCCCAGCTGCAGTGACATCTATTGGTTACCAGTAAGTGTGTTCTCACCATGCTGTTTGTACGTATTCAATATGAATATACGCAAGTCACAACCAATAATTTACTTATGTACAGCCACTCTTCACCCTTCCAAATTATTAGTTTCTCTGTTTAGTATTAGCTCGAAATAATTTCTTCTTTGCGACCCATAATCGAACATGTTAAAATTTATTAATTATTCTGAATGATTTTCGTCTCAGGGTTCACAGTGCCAGCGTTCGGTTCCGAGGACTCTGTCGAAGAAGCCATTCCATCGAAAGACGGTCGAATCCGCTCGACGCGAACCGCTCTGCTGCTACTGGCATACGTCACCAACGAACGTCTTTCCCGAAAGTAAGACAAGCTTCATTTTAACCAAAATTTTTTAATGAAAAATGCAACATTTTTACTCAAGCTTCTGCCGAGCGACGAGTCGACTTCCGGAAAATTTGGGACCGGAGGCCCGTGACGCTCTGCTGGCGACGGGCGTCGCTCTCGCCAGTCTGTCCTTAAACGGCGTCGATTCCGGTGAGGAACATATCGCAGCCGCGGCTCTTCGATCGGGACTCATACCCGAAGACGTCGCCGTCACCACAAGGTCGCTCATTGCGGCCGTTCTCGTTTGAACGGAAAATAAAACTCGGTTGCGAGAGAAGCTATTTTATTGAAGCGGTGATAAATATTTTTTAAATGCGAACAGTGTTTAATTTATTTTCGACCCAAACTCCGATATATTACGAAACGTCTTAATTTAAGCGAAGGCGTAGCGCGCTCCTAATTTTGGAAAAGCGTCCGAGTGAACTCTACGTAATCCAAGGCGCCCGCTATGGGCCGCTCGGTCTTGGGTTCCGCGAAAGGCTTCATCCGCTCGATGCAGTAGTCTGCCATGTCCTTCGTGAGGTTCTGAAATTTTAAGAGACTCGGTCAGCGGACAGCTGCTGATAAAACGATAAATACATAGGAGAAAAACTATTACGGCGTATAGTTCATCTTTCGTGACGTAGGGTCGATCCGCCGCCGTTATGGCGCGGAAGGCGTTTTCTATCTCCTCTGAGGACTGGACGTTCTCCGTTTCCTTGGATATCATGAAGGCCATGTACTCCTGCAATGACACTTGCCCATCGCGATTGGGGTCGACGATTTCTGCGAGAGAGTGGAGTCGCAAATAAGTAAGAAAAATAGTCACATCACATAGGAAATACAAAACACTTACGAAGTATGGCGTCAAATTCGGGATCGGGTTGACCCTCCTCCACCATGGGCAAGTCGTAGCCGAGCGCCCGAAGGCAGGATTTAAACTCTTGGTGGTTCAACCTGCCCGATTTGTCTTTGTCGAAGTGTTTGAACATCATCGAGAACTCCTTGAGGGCGTCCTCGCTCACACCTGAAACGAGAGATGTCGGTTTAATTCGCGATCGAACATAAAACGAGTAAAGATACGCACCGCTCTGGTTGCGGGCCTGGATCTGCTGCTCGAGATTATGCTGCATTCTCATTCCCAGCTGGTCGAGCTGGTCCCACTGCTGGGCCAAGCCGACAGTGCTGTGTTCGGTGTAGCGGTTGTCGAGCACCAGGTGCTCCTCGAGCATGGCGGCCAGTTCTTCGAGTCTGCGGAGGTCGCCTCTCCTGGCGCGTACGCCGCCCGCCGCCTTTCTCAGGGCCTCAAGTTGGTCCTCTAGGGAGCCGCTCCCCTCCATCATCCAGCTCCTCGTTTCCGCGAGCCACTGGTGGAAAGCGTTAGCGTGCACGGCGAACTCCTTTCGCAGCTTGTCGTTTTCTTCCTGGCGACGCGCTTCCTTGGCGAGCTCGGCGTCGCGTTCCCCTGCACGTAAAAAAATCGTTAAAAATAACCACGACCGTCGGAACTGCCTTCGAAGACGAAGGATTACCAATAATTTTGCGGAGATTTCGCCACGTGTCTTCCAGAGCCTCCATGGTGAACCAAGTGTAAGGATTCGGTCCGACGTTGAACGACTTGATCTGTTGGTCCAGCTTAGCGAGAGCTTCGAAGTCCGCCTCGGCCGAAGTGAGCGACGCCTGGAATTGAGCGTGGGCTTCTCGAAGGGCTCGTATTTCTTCGATCGAGTTGCATCTCACGGGATCGGTCAGATCCTCCTCTGCGTTTTCGAACCAAGAGTTGAAAGCGGAAGCTTTTTTGGCGAATGTCAGGTACAACTCTTCGATCTGTCGGAACTGCTCCTGGAGACGGAGCAGTCTTTGTTTGCGCTCGTTGGAATCCCCCAAGAGCTTCTGCCAGCTGCGGACGAGAGCCGAACGTGAGGTTCTGGATTCTGTTAGCGGTTATTGCGGCGGATACTCACCGAGCGATGACGTCGCGGTGTCGCTTCTCGATGGCCGGGGTCTGATCGTGGTTGGCGGCGACGAGGAGGTCCTTCAAAGAAGTGATGTTCTGAATACCTTCGTGCTCGAAAGCAGCCAAACCTGTAGGTTCGAAAACAGTCAAGAGGATACTCGAAAATGTAATAAAACTCGAAGAAATACGTACCGGCGTCGAAAGTGTCCTGCTTGGTCAGGAGCGTCTGGACGGTGGAGAGGTCGCGACCGTACTCTTCGCTGCGCACGTGAGTCTCCTTGTCGGCGATCCAGGACTCGACGACGTCGGCCTTCCACATGAACTGCAGATAAGCCGAGTTGTCGACGAGAGCCCTCTTGCGCGCGTTGCCCAGAGAGGAGAGTTGGTCGAATTTAGCCTGAATGCGAACAGTCAGTCAGTAAAGCGGTCCCGTCGCCCTTTTCGGCGCTCCGCCGTTACCCACCTGGATGACTTGCGTGCGATGCTGGATGGAGTCGGCGTGATGGTTGCCGTCGTGAACGAGCTGGTCGCCAGCCTGACAGATGTCGTTGCACCTGTCTTTGTGAGCGGCGAGGTCAGTCTCGAAGGCATCGTGCTTCTTGATCAATCCTTGTACGGCGGCCATGGTGTCGCCGTAGTCTTCCACGGACAGCAATTGCTGTTTTTCGCTGAGATTCGAAAGGAAAATTAGCATTTCGAGTTTACTCTATATAGTCGCCGTAGAAAATCGACCCTACCTTAGCCAAGCTTCCTCTTCTTCGACCTTAGCCAAGAATTGCTGGTATGTGTTGCTCTCGTCCAACTTTTTACCGCGAGTCTGCGCCAGGCCCTTGAGCTCGGCCCATGCCTGATTGAGGGCCTTCAGTCTCTGTTCGATCTCGGGCACCCCCAGATTCGAGACGTCCATCAGTTTCTCGCCGGCTTCTTGGACCGCCTGGATGGCGGGTTCGTGCGAACCCAACTCGGCTTCGAGTCGCTTGTGTTTCTTTTTCAGATTTTGAACTCCGGTGAGGTCGCGTCCGTAGTCATCGGATCCCACGAGCAACTTCTTCTCTCTGTGAAAAGAGTGCGTGAATTCTATGGAAGTTTTCCATTTTAAATTTTAATAAAACCGACCGAGACTCACTTTATCCAACTCTCTTCGTCGGCGATGTCTCGGAAGAACTGGTGAAGAGTGTTAGCGTCGTTGAGACGAGCGCGCCGGTGGGCTGCAAGATTGCGCACGCGCTCACAGCGCTCGTTGATGCCCTGCTGCTTCTCCTTGATGGTGTTGCGCGCCGTCGGCTCAAACTGACCGCTCTCGATCAGGGAGTCGGCTTGTTCGTTCATGTCTGACGTAAAGATCAATATGGTTAATTGTAAACGTGAGCGTTTACAGCGCTCTCGCTGCTGAATATCTACCGACCTTTGATCCTGTCCTCGTGGGCTTGGATGTCGGCTTCCACGAGCTGATGCTTCTTCAGCAGGTTTTGCACGGAGGCGAGGTCTTTACCGGAGTCTTCGGACGTCAGTAAGCTTTCGACCTGTCGACGAAAACAAATATAAAAGAGAGTTCGAAAACAAAAAAAAATTTTAAAATCACCTCGCCGAGCCAAAAGTCCAAATCCTTGACGGCGGCGATGTACGTGCGTTGCTTGTTGGCTTCTTTGAGTTTCAACGACTTTTCTGTGGTCTTTTGTGTGAGGTACTCCCATTGGTCGGCGATGGAAGCCAAGCGAGCCTGCAGACGGACGAAAACAATCAAGGGCGTACGTTCCGGTTAGCTTTTACTCGCAGAGCGAGACTCACCTGAACTGCTTCCTCCGAGCCACTGCACTGGTTCTTGTCTATTAGATTTCCTCCCATGGCTAAAACGGACTGGATGCGGTCGGCGTTGGCCGCCAACTCGGCTTCGAAGGCTTGATGCTTTTGATGTTTCGATTGAATGTTGGCAGGATCCTGCGGAAAAGAGTGTCAATGAGGTCAGTTGTCCACCGACTCGTCGGCCGGTATCTACGCACCTTGTAACTTTCCTCGGTGGCCAGTTGAAGTTTCTCAGCGATCCAATTCTCCATCTCGTCGGCGTCTCTGGAGAACTGCTGTAGCGTCTGTTCGTCTCCGAGCCGGGACCTCTTCTCGATGAGAGCCTCCTTGAGATGGCGCCACCTGTCCAGGACCTGTTGTCTCTTATCGTCGATCGGTCCGGCGGCGTAATGATCGGCGGCCGTCAGCTGATTGGCGAGGGTCTGGAGAGCGGCGATCTTCTCCTCCTGGAAAGCATACGATGTAACGAAGAACGTTCTCGAGTGGAAGGAAACGAACGCGAAACACTTACGTGGGCGTTGATGGCCTTGTCAAAGTCCTCGTGCTTTTTGATGAGCGCTTCCACGTTGTCTCCCTTGGAGTCGACTTCGTCGGCCGAGTCGAGAAAAGCTTCGCGTGCGCCCATCCAATTTTCGGCTTGCTCACAGTCGCGGTAGAACAGCTGCAGTTCCAAGTTCTGGTCCAGTCGCACGCGTCTAGCCACCCAAGCGCTGAAAGAAAGTCTCTCGATTGCGGCTCGGGAATGCGATTTTTAAATTTTATATTTAAGTCGGCTCACTCTTCGAGGTCCTGTCTGGAGTCAGCCACCGCCTTGATCTTCTCCCTGATGTCCGGGCTCGCATAATGGCCCGACTGCAGCAGCTGCTGACCGAACAGCTCAAAGGCCTGGAAAGTGCCAGCTCTGGCGTCGATCTCCGTGCGGTGCTCCTGCAACGATCGCGGGATGTAGTCGAAAATTAGCGAAACCGTCGCACGACACAGGCACGATATCGAAAGCCGACGACTATACGGTTAGGCGTAAACTTAGCATGCGGTAAACTCGGAAAGATTGTTAACGCAAGGACGGAATAAAAACACACGAGACGGCATCGTCTGTTACGTAAAACACAAACACTCAATTCGTCTGACCTGCGGCATTATGCCGTAATGAGCGTCTATTTCCAATCTTTGGCCCTAAACAATAACAAATCACGGTTTAATCTCGAATCGACTCCGCGATTAATCTCGAATCGAAATCGCATCATAACCAGTGCGACGGGTCCGTACCTGATGACGCTCCAGAAGAGCTTCGGCTCCGGTGACGTCGTTGGCGAGCTCCTCGGAGCTGACCAGCCCCTTCATGGAGTTGATCCACGCCATCAGGTCGCGATAGTCAGATAGGAACCTGAAAAGAGGAACGCGGTAAACGGGCGTTTTGTTCTTTCTCCGCGTTGCGAGCATACCTTTGCAAGTCGTAGCTGTCTAAGAGCTTCTCCTTCCTGGAATTGGCCTTGGCCGTGAGCTGCGTCCACTCTTCGTTTATTTCACGCTGCTTATTGTAAGTCTGCTCCGCGGTGTCCGGATGAGAGTTCATCAGGCGCGCCGACGTGTCTTCCAATTGGCGGATCTGAATTCAAAACGCATTCATCACCCTCAGAACTCGTTCGTCTCGCTTAGTCGACTTACCTTGTCTCCGAGGGCAGCCAGGTCTCTCTCGAGCCCTTCGTGCTTCCTCTGCAAAGCCTGGACGCTGCGCAGGTCCCTTCCCAGGTCGTCGTTGTCGAGCGCTTCGTCCTTCTCTTGGATCCAATCTTTGGTTTCGTCCACGTCGCGATGGAAACGCTGAACCTCGTGAGCGGAGCCCAGTTGGGCCGCCCTCTCGGCAGTCAGTTGCTGCAGCGACGACCACTTGGAATTCAATTCCTGGTCGAAGAAGGACAATTAGAAACTTTCGATTAGCGGAGACGGGCCGTAGAGAACTCACTTGAATTTGCGTCTGAATCTTCAGCGCGGCTTCGGTCTGACCGATCGTCATCAGCTGTACTGCAATCTCGTTCATCTCGGCCAAACGCACTTCGTTGGCTTTGAGGTCGGCTTGGAAATCGTCGAATTTTTTCTGCATCACCTCTACCTGTTCTAGATCTTCGCCCACGTCTTGAACTTGAGCATGGTTCTCCTGAAACCGTAGCATTGCGATGCATTTTGGAAAATACGCAATATCTCACAAGTTATAGGTCGAAAGATCACCTTATCTCTGATCCAAGTCTCCAATTCGGCGGCTTCTCGAACGAGAACGTAGGCTTTGACCGAATCGCCGAGCTTGTTCTGTCTCTCCCTAGCCAGGCCGATGAGGTTGTCGTATTGCGCGTTTATCTGAAAACGACGGATAAGTTAGATATATTCAAACGTGAATTCGGTCGCGTCCGCAAGAGTAACGCACCTGGTTTTGGCGAGCAGCAATGCAGTTGCTGTCCGCGAGGTTTTGCTGAGAAGCCGTCAGACCGGCGTCGATCTTCTTAACGTAAGCCGCCGGTACAAAACCTTGGCGATCGTTCACTTCCACCTTCCACCAATCCTAGAAAAACGAAATTCGTCAGAAACATTCGAAAACAAAAAAGGGCGAAATCCTTCACATATACCTTATTGTTGGAGTTCAAAAGAGTGAGGATGTCTCCCTTCTTCATGGAGACTTCTCGGGGCGATTTCTCAGTGTAATCGTAGAGAGCCGCCACGCACTCCTTTCCGGTTACGTCCACCACGGGAGTCTCTTGTTGCTGAATGACATTGTTTTAGTTAAACTTGCGCAATAGACGAGAAAGAATTGAAAGGTTTAACCACTTCATCCTCGGGATTATTTAAAAAAAATGGTCAAAAATAATCACCTTTTTTTATTGCGATTTATTATGCGATGTGTTATGAGAATGATGAAAAAAATCAGTTTAAAATTATTTATTCATTATTATTATTATTATTATTACTTTTAATTTTTTTTTTAAATTAATAAAAATTAGAAGTTGCCTCCTTTGCTGTTTTTTTTTCATTCAAACTCTAAACATAACATAGAAATACATATGTATGTGTGTGTATGTTACGTAATGTTTGTTGTCAAATAAAAAAAAATTACCTTATAATACAGTATGGTGATTTTTGAAACAGGGTGTAACGCATAAAGCAGCCATGCATTCTGGACAATGGTATTCGCGTCAAGCAAACTAAATTTTGGATCTGATTTTTGTGGAATTTACACGAATATATTTTACCATCTGGTTATAATACGCAGTTCTGAATGAATAGATCCTCTGAGAAAATATTTAAAACTTACAATTTCTGTTTTGTTACCTAATTTATGATGATATCCAGAAATAAAGCAAATACATTCGAATTGTCTTTGATAATTTCCGCAGTCCATGGAAGTGGGTGAAATGAAAGCAATCTGATCGTGTAAAATAAATACTAGCATCATAAAGTGTCATATTTTTTATTTGATTTATGAGGGGTAAATGTCTTCAATATAAATGCACATGTGAGAGAATGCATAGATAGAAACGTGTAAAAAAAATACTAGCATCGTAAAGCAGGGGTAGCCAACCCAAATGATCTTGCAACCACTTTGGAAATGCATCATTACGGAAATGCGAGCCACATATAAAATTATATATCCCCATATTAGATTTTGATACACTAGACATTTTTTGGAGTGAAAAATTAAAACGTAATGAGTTATTATTATTGTGTTTGCTATTATTCTTACATGTAAACATAGATAATATAATAATAATTATACTAAACGTTAATTGTAAAAAAATATATAACACTAAAAATTAAATATAAAAAATATATAAATAAAAATGTTCAAAGCTAGCCGCGGGTTGGCCACCCCTGTCGTAAAGTGTAATTTTTTTTTATTTTATTTATGAGGATCAAATGTCTTGGATACAAACGCACATATGAGAGAATGCGTAGTAACGCAAGGTATTACGCAGCGCGTTTTTTTTTTAATATAGAGTTCACACGCGCCCGTGCGTGCATGCGTCTAACGCCAAAAACATTTTGAACGCGCCCGTGCGTGTAAAAGGGTAAAGTGGTTAAATATATCTTACGCGGCAATTTTGAGCTTGGTCTTTTAAAGACTGGATGGTGTTTCCGAACGCCTCCAAGTCGGACAGCAGAGCCTCATGCTTCTTCAGCAACGCTTCGGACGAGTCTTCGTCTTTACCGTAGTCCTAAAAGATGCAGAGTTAGCGACGCGAACAATAAAGCTAGTAAATTACGAACTCACCTGATTGCACACGATAGGTTCCTTTTCGCGCATCCACGATTCGGCCTCGTTAGCGTCGGCGAAATACTGATGCACTTGCAAGGAGTCCTCCAGATCTTGCTTTCTCTTTAAAAGTGTAAAACAACAATTTCAATAACACGTCAGAGTTGAGAAATGTATCGCAAAAATCTATGTTTACCTGCTGAGCTTTATCCTTCAACTGCGTCCACTGATCGGCCAGAGCTTGGACGCGTTTGACTATCTCGTCAGCGGCGAAATGACCCGCTTCGCGCATTCCTCGGCCGGATCCGCACACTGCAGTGACGCGAGACTCGTGATTGTGAATCTCGGCGAGCACAGCTTGGTGCTTCTTCATCAGGTTTTGCACCCCGATCAGATCTCGTCCTGAAACAAAAACGTCAGTATCAAAGGAATCGGCGAGACCCTAAGCAAGCGAGAACGCAAAAAGCACCTCGATTGGTGGACGCGGCCACCGGCTCCTTCTCTCGGATCCAGGCCGCCTCGTCTTCCAGATCCCTGTAGAGCTGCTGGGCTTGCAGGGAGTCCAACAAGCGTTGCTTGCGAACGGACATGGGTTTTTCTAATGCCGAATAACGCTTCACCAGCGCGTCCTAGGTGTGGCAAAAAATCAATTAGGCGATCGAAGCGTATTAAGAGAAAAATCGATGATCGTTTACCCTCTTGGATTGAATGCTGTCGGCGTCAAAGTGACCTTTCTCGGCGAACTGCTCGGCTGCGATCTGAACGCCTTCGATTCTCTCCTGGTGGGATCCCACGTCCGCTTCCAAAAGGGCATGTTTCTTTTGTAAGTTTTGAACGCTCGTCAAGTCCTGCGAAACGCGCTAACGATTAGCGATCAAGAAGAAGGAAATGCACACCATAGAAACCCACCTTGCCGTAGTCCTCGCTCAAGAGTTGACCTTCGATCTCCGAAAGCCAGAGTTCGACATCTTCGATTGTACGATTGAACTGCTGCTGCTGAGAAGCCTCTTGCAGTTTCGTGCCTTTCTTCTCCGTGGCGCCGACCAGCGTCTCCCACAGTCCGACGATTTCGGAGGTGCGAGATTCGATTTGAGCTGCGGAAGAGGCGCAATGTGAACGATAGCTTCGGACCGTCGCGGTAACTAAATTTATACTCACGGGCGGCATAATGTTCCTGCTCGATCAGCCTCTGTCCGGTGGTGACGATCTCATCGACGCGGCTCTTGTTGGTCTGCAGCTCCTGCTCGAAATTCTGGTGCTTCTGAACTTTACCATTCAAGTTGGTCGGATCCAAATACGAGTCGTCCGTGGCGAACTTGAGTTTTTCGTTGATCCACCCTGCGACGCGAAAAGTACGCGTGAGTCTCGATCGGTTTAAAAGACGAGCAAACCCGGCGACGCTCACCTTTGGTTTCATCGCAGTCGCGCTCGAACTGTTGCAGTTTGTACGCATCTTCGAGCAACAAACGCCTCTGACCCGATCTCTCCAATAGAGCTGACCTCCTCTCCAACAGCTGAAAAAGTAAAGACGGTAACAGACGGTCCGACCGGAGAAGAACCTCCACTAGAGGTGAAACCCACCATCTCCCTTCTCTGCGCAACGTCGTCGGCCGCATAATGCTGACCCTCGATCAGCTTGGTGGCGAACTCGTCTAGGGCCTTGATCTTTTCTTCCTGCGCAGCCAAAGACTTTTCGAAATCCTCGTGTTTCTTTATTAGGGCTTCGACCGAGTCGAGCGAATCGCCGCGGTCCTCGTTGGCGAGGAAGGCCTCCTGTTTAGCCATCCAGGTGTCGGCCTGCTCGGTGTCGCGGTAGAAGAGCTGGAGGTCCATGCACTGCTCGTAGCGCACACGGCGCTCCTCCCATAGCTCGGCCAGCGTCGATCGCATCTCGGCCACTTGTCGCATGCGAGAGCTCACTTCGACGGCAGAGGGGTGGCCGCTCTCGACGAGGTCACGTCCGGCCGAAAGACAAGCGTCGAGAGAGTCGCCCCTCGCGTCGATCTCGCCCTTGTGCTCCTGGTGACGCTCGAGGAGAGCTTCGGCTCCGGCCACGTCTTTGGCCAGCTCGTCGGCCGAAATTATGGCCTGCATGTCAGACATCCACGACATGAGATCGCGGCAATCGGCCAGGAATCTCTGAAGGGTGTAGGACGAAGCGAGTTTTTCTTGGCGTTCCTAAAGCATGACAAATTTCGTTAGTGAAACGTCACACACGACAATTCACAGGACTCTCACCTTCGCTTTGGCGACGAGCGTCTCCCAGGCGGCTTGAATTTCCGCACGCTTAGAATCGATGTGGGAGGCGTGCGGCGCGTGCAAGTCGCCTAAGCGGGAAGCCTCAGCGCCGAGCGTTCCGACTCTGTCTTCTAGAGCTGCCAGGTCACGTTCGACTCCTTCGTGTTTGCGCTGAAAATTTAAAAGAACCGTCATCGTCGTAACGGTCGCAGCGACCTCGTCCGGGGGCGGACGCTCACCTGTAGAGTCTGAACGCTGGCGAGATCTCGGCCATAGTCGTCGGAGCTTAGCACAACGTCTTTTTCGGAAATCCAGGCGACGGTCTCATCGGCGTCTCTGTTGAAGCGTTGAATTTCCTGCGCACCGTAGAGCCTTTCTTGGCGCATCAGGGCCAGTTG
>NW_028277175.1:2715000-2812500 GCF_051122295.1 Plectrocnemia conspersa
CTTCGAGAATAGCTGGATTGTCACAGCATCTTTCAGTAGTTTGAAGAAATGTAAAACATACAAATTTCTGCGAGAACTCAGTGAATCGAATCCCAACGCTCCTAAAAAAAGGCCCTGGGATATAAGAACGTATAATAACCATATATCATTTTGTAAAGGTATCTTAAAAACCTTTTTTGATTTTTTTCCATTAAAAAGGAATACTTGGTTATTCGGGGATTCCAAATTATAGATCCCGATTCAAGAATGCTACGAATTAAGGTGTCATAGAGGACGCGAATAATTGACATTAAAGTGAAAGGCGTTCCTCATAACAAAGCCGAGCATTTTGGAAGATTTATCACAGACGTCGTGTATGTGTAGAGAGAACCTCCACTTGCTCTCAAAAGTGATTCCAAGATATTCAGTGGAAGTTTCTCTAGTCAAAATGTTCCCACCGAGATTGTAGGAATAAACTGATGGCGAACAGGATTGAGAAAATTACACAGTATGGCACTTTCCGACACTAAAAGGCAGACGGTTAATTTAAGCTCATCTCCATAGATGGTTTAAATCACTCTGTAGAGAGGAGTTCGCAATAGATCGAATGCATTTATACAATTTCAAATCATCTGCGTACAGAAGAAAACTTGAGTTTGTTACTGCCGTATTTATGTTTTTAATGAATAACATAAAGAGCAGGGGGCCCAGGCTGGGTCCTTCAGAAACCTCGGAGGGGTAAAATATTCTTTTGACAATCGGTCGCCATAGGTTACAAACTATCACTCAAATAACTCAAGTATAACCGAGTTTAATCATCCGAGCAACCGAGGTTCGACAATTTATTTAATAATAACTCATGACAAACCTTGTCAAAAGCCTTCTCACAATCTGTATACACGACGTCTACTTGAATTCCCGCATCGAGAGAAGTTGTCGCCGTTTTGGTGAACGACAGAAGCAATATTTTGTGAACCGTCCAATGTTTTATCGTCGAAGTTCATCATTTTCGGCTTCGACTGAGTAGCGCGTTTAGTGTTAATTAATTTCCAGAACGCTTTAGGATCATTACTTATTTGTTTTTGGTAACTTTTGTAATAATTGCGATGACAGAAAATTATCAAACACGTGCACTTTTAATAAACAAATATTTTCGAGAGCAGACATATGTCCCGATCTCTTCCATAACTTATGGAAGGCGTGCTTTCTTTTTAGCAAGGAAGTGATTTCATGAGAAAACCATCTAGGATATGTCACGTCAAGCACACGAGGGCGCTTTAAGAGTAAAGTGCACCTCATAGAAGTCCGTTAGGGAAGATTTAACATCATCGCAATCGCCCGCTCGATTCCAGTCCATACCTAAAAGTAAATTATTCAATAAATCAAAATCTACAAAATTTCCAAACGACCATCCGCATACATTCCGGTCGCTCACGCGTTCCACCTCATTCGTATTTTGCTATTTTTATTTACATATAACTTTATCATTAGCGCCGGGTGATAATTATCTTCCGGAACTAATGTAAATTCGCTCTCAATTACTATACAATTATTTACATTTGTATAAATTAAATATAATAATAATAATAGTACGTTGTAAAATTAATCTATTTGCGGATGATAAAATAATTTATTATATAGATAGGTGAGAATGCTAAATTATAAATTAGATATGATAAATGGCCCTATGATTTATTAAGCCGCATGCCACTAAGTAATAATGTTAAAATACTTTAGTATTATCTAAATGTTATTTGTGTTTATGAAATATTTTCTAATTTAATAACATATAATAATAATTTTCAATGGGTACGATACAAGTTTAATAATAATAATTTAGTTCGTCCAATATTAATCGATTATTAATATTCCCGTCAATCATAGTACTAGTATATAATTGACTAGTATTTATTTTATCAGGAAACACATTAAACAAGGCGCACTTGAAAGGTTAACCTATTTTTTACCACTCAAATCAAACCAAGTTCGAAGGGGTCAAGCGATATTTTCTTTCAGTGCTGACTTCTATGGGGTGTGATATCCATTATGTAACCCCATGCCGCAGCCCCGGCTTTACGCTCTTCGGCCGTAAAGCGAGACAGGCGAGTACATGACAAGTGTCATGACCGCACTTATCTAATAACGCTTTGCAAACACTTAAAACCCGCGTCAAAGCGCCAACTCCCCGAACAATTTGCGGGCCTCCCCACCGCCCCTGGGAAAATCGAAAAATACGCCCGTGACACCTGTCGACGGACGGGGGTCAGAGGTCGCTCCCACCCCGTTTATTTCCATACGCCCGCCGGATTAGCGTGGGTGGCGGTGTTTTTCGCCGGAAAATTCCAACCCATCATCACCGTCGTCCCAGTCATCGGCTTCGGCGTATCGATTGCGATAATGGCGGCTATTGTAGTCGCGGACTTTGGAGGTGGTGGCGGGCATTGTTATTGTTCGCGAGCGGTCTCGGGTGCCCGTGAGGGTCCAATTATGACGATGATCGACATGTTTGTAACGCGATATGTGTACGAAAAGGAGCAGTCGGTGATTAGGGTCGCCACGTTTCGGATAATTCGCGTGGTTTCGATATAATACACGGTAAAACTTTTAATACGATACGTGTATGTAATAGGATAAACGTGAAACAATTTGAAGATATATTATAGTATACGTCAGGTTTGCGATGACGACGACGACGGTAAGACGTATTGTTGATACATTTATAAAGTGGATTGAAAATGGATGGTGTTTAGTCGAGGAAATGCCGAGCGAGCGGGTTATAATATGTTATTATATAAATAATAGACACCCATTTATCTTCAAATATAACAAGTGTGTAAATAATGGGTTGAATCATTTTAAAAATATATTTTTATAACGGCAATTCTGATAAAAAAACTTAAGTAACTTCATGTATTATATGACATATGACTTGAAATTAAAGAACTGTCAGCAAGCCTACCTGGGGGGAAAATTCATAGCAAAGTTTTGGAAAAAATCATAGCAAAAATATATTTATAAAAAAGTAAAAACCAACCTCAAATAATGAATCTAAATGTATTTAAGGTATAAGTTCCTTCGGCCAAGAAATAAAAGGAGCGGAACATTGCCTTCAAAAGTACCCACTTTCTAGGTAGTACTTTTACAGTAGACATTATTATTCAAAGGAACAGTTTGTTTGCAAATTATTATTGACTCTATTGCTTATTTAACCTTTAAATTTTTTTAAATAAATTTAAATTTAGGTATTCGATCTAAAAATTTAGATAGAATACCTAAGGAATTTCAGTCATTTCAGTAAAATCATATCGGATACATTTTCACCGGTAGATATTATATATAGATGTTCACCAGTGTAAATATAAATTATCTGGCAGGTGCTAGTAAAATGATATGATTTCAACTTTTTCATATATAGTAATATATTTATTTATATACTATATAGCATACAGTGAATGTGTATTTTTCAGTAAAGTTATATTTTCACTAGTGAAGTCCAAACAGTAGATACATATTTCAACAAGCGAAAATATAATTTGATAGATACGTTCCAGTGAAATTATATGCTGCTCTAAAATGTCTATGAAGCTCAATTTGACAGTTGCGAAACGTCCATTTGCGGTTCAAATCCAAAGCTAACAATAAGTTATGATATTTTAAGTTTACAAATTTACCACCATTTTGCAAAAAAATATCATATTTTTTTAAGGGGTGCTTAAGAGTTCTATATTACAACAAAAATTCAATTCATAGTCATTAAAACAAAAGAATTAATAGCCTTAAGAAAATTACAAGTCCAACCAACTGAATATAAAACTTGTTTTAACCAAATCATTGCCATTTATATTTCACATATATTTTTAAGTCGCGGTAGTTGCATTACTTCCTTATGAAATTCCATTAATTATATTCATTTTATCCCCAAATATTATCAATTTTATGATTTGGGTATATTACACAATATACGTCGAAACGAAAGGACCGCAATCAGTTATTGTCCCTATTATAAAAGAATATATACTTCAATACAAAATAGGCTCGCTTGTTTTTAAATAATGGTTTGATTTCTACCCAAAACGGGACTTAACATTTTCAGTTAAAATTGGTTTCAAACCAATCTATACGATCCTGTAAGAACGCCGACCACAAAAGTCACACTTTAAAAAAATTAAAAGCTTAATAATGGTTCGAAAAATGGATACTCGATCGTATTGAAAATACCTTTGTTGTTCAAAACATATAATGAAACATAATGGTAAACGTCCATCTGAATACCAACTTTGCTGTGTCACGCAGCTGTTTATTTACTGAGGGTAGCGCACAGACATCTTTATGTGTATAATAATCATCGTGTTGGATATGCAACAAAATCAAAACAAATATTCCCAAGGTAAAAATGTACGATGATGAATCTCTATTCGCAAAAATTAGCATGGTATTAAGACTGAAGCTTGTTCATTTCAATAATATAAATGGTCTTACAAACATAATAATTATATACATATACTATTTTCATGTATACAATTTGATAAAAAATATAAATATAGATATAAAATGTCGGTGGTTATACTTTAAAGAAAACAAAACTAAAAAACCTCTTACAAATTAAGCGAAAAAAAATATAGGGAAAAAATAAGTTATAATTTGAGTACATTTTATTGAATTTGAGTCAGCTTAAAGAAGTGCTTTTTTAAGTACACTCGTCAACGCGACTGGAAGGAATCATATCCCAGCTTACAGTGTAGGAATTTTGTGGGAAATAAAAGTTTATAACATGCAAGTGATTCAGTTGCATTATTTGGAAAACAGAAAACAGAGAAGCGTGCTCAATCCCAGCTTACAGTGTAGGAATTTTGTGGGAAATAAAAGTTTATAACATGCAAGTGATTCAGTTGCATTATTTGGAAAACAGAAAACAGAGAAGCGTGCTCAAGGGTACTGTATACAAGGCACACAGTTCCCTCGAGCAGTTCAATGTCAAGACAAATACATTTTTTTAATGCAGTCATCCACATAGGATACGTAAAGAAAAATTACGCAGTAGATTAATATAGAAAAAAAAATACAAGCGATATGACACTAAAATTTCCTTTTCGACTTTTTATTTTTAGCACGGGTAATACATTATCTCACGATAAAACTGGTAATAGAAAAATATACAGAAAAAGGTTTCGTAAGAAAAAGTTTGACGATAATTTTTATTGATTTTATGATTGCAATTTCATTAAAAATGTGCAGTATACAAAAAAATAAAATTTGAAAAATGACTACAAATCTAATTTTGATTACCTTATTAAAGAATGTATTGAAAGCGTAGCAGACAAATAAAATAAATATTAAAAAATCTTAAATATCATTACTTTAGCCCAATGCGTTACAACAGTAAACAAAATCAGCACATATAAAAATAATAAGTGAGACACAAGATTAAAATTAAAAATAATTTTAAAAATGTATGAATTTGTAATAAATTCAATTTTAAATGCAACTATTTTTAGTGTATTTGTAATATTTTTGTAATCGTATTTATAAAATATAATTATAATGTATAATATTGTAAACGCAGAATAAGTTATCTCTGACTCATGTGGAATTTCCCTAATACATCAATAAAAATAAGTTAATTAGTGACATCTATTTGCTCAATTATAAATTATAATTAAAGCGTTTTATCAACAGAGGTCACTATGTACGAATTATTCCAATTATTTTTTACAATATTCATCAATGAGATAAGCAAAATGTAGGGAGAGACCGGAATTATAATTAAATAAAAATGATCAATTCCAATATGGAATAATCCTGGGTTTGAATCCCATATGTTTTTAATTTCCATCAACAATATGGAAATTAAAAACATATGGGATTCAAACCCAGGTCTTTCAGGAAATAGCCGCTGACTTATACCACTGATCTATCGTGCTCGCATAAAATATAAATCTAAGTTTATTTTACTAATAATATTCAAATACCGAATTTATTCGCAGGTTTTAAATAAAAACTTATTCAAATATTAGTCCAACTATTCATAAAGTATTCGTTTATATTTGTAGTAAAATATTTTGAATATTCAAATTTATCGAAATATCAAGAAACTACTTATTTTAAAATACGTTTTTAACGAGTTGCCGCAGCCTATTTTTAATTTATAATAATAATAACAATTATTAATATTAATAAAAAAAACAATTTGTAATTGCCGAAATTACTCAAAAGTTTAGCTGTGGATTTTAGGTTCTAATAGGCGCTATTTCGTAGCAAGATCTACTGAAGTTACTGGTTACCTAGTTGAATTTTTAAATTATCACAAACATGTCCTCAAGGTTGGTAGTCCTATAATGTTGCAAATTAACTTGACTCAATATATACTCTGATATGTGCTGACAAATAATTAAAAAAAATCATCTATGATCCGGTTATAGAGTATGTCCCGAAAAGTATGTTTTAAGCTATAAAATATTTTTTTTATATTTTAACAGAAGGAATATATATATATATATATATATATGCGGTAGCTCAAACATGGTTCCAAAAACATAACACACTAGACGAGGGTGACTAGATCTAACTCAATTGTACCATTCTACCGTGAAGGTATTGAATCGTCAATTCTTAATGTTGCTTACCCCCCAAGGCGAGATACACTCTCTTCGCTGTGCAAACCGCAATTTTGTTGATTTGTATATTCTTCACGATTGGCCATTATTATATTACAATAAACGCACAGCGGGCGAATTGATGCTGCTACTCATCATCCATCTTTCTTTTCAGTGAGAAAATATTGACTTACCGCCGAGGTATTTTTTTTTTATTTTCCTCGTAGGTTCGACAAACAGTGGAGAATTTTCATAAATACATTATCATTTACATTTATTACCGTAGACGCTTTTGTTCGAATCGAACGCCATTATTTACACGCTATCGGCGGTGAATAACAAAATTTTGGTGCAGGAAGAGAAAAAATGATAATGTATTAAATCAATCGGAAAGCGCAAACAATGCATAATAAAGCGTTTTAAATGTATTGAATTATTAATAGTCAATAAATTTTAATAATTTTAAATAATATAATTTGCATATAAAAAATAAAAAATACATAGCTCAAACATTTTATACTTTCAAAGATCGCACTGATACATACTTGTTCTTAGTAGCAGTTTAGTTTACTAAGAATTTGCATTTTAACTTTAATCAACAATGTGATGTGAAATGCAAGGTACAGCAATACTGTATTATTGTATTTTATGTGACATTATGATGCATAGTATATTAGAATACGGATCTATGTAATGGAATTCCTGTACAATGAAAAATTCTTTAATACTATTGTATAAAATATATTTGTACTCAAAGAAATATAGCTATATTTACATCTGAAAGTTTAAATAAGTTTGTGTTAGAAGCACATAGATTTTATTCGCTATACATTACTATATACCTATAACTCTTTATCATACACTATTGACATTTTTATTAATTGGTAAAAACAAGACTGAAAAAATGGTAAAGTACCGTTCGCATGTTTCATCATGTTTATTGATTAGCAAAACCCAAACATTCGAATAACACGGCAATTATTGTTTCGATATATCAAATATTCTAATTAATTCCAACTAAATCTTATTGATCAGATAATTACTAAACTTCGCCCACCAGATGCGAAACAAAAATGGTAAGTAAAGCTTACTGTGATTAATAGAAAAACACGTAATAAACACTGAATAATAGAAAAACATATTATAGAATAAAAAAATACGTAAGCACTGCATGATTATATTCTACAATACTTTGACATCCTAAGTCGATAACACTACTTAGGTTAATGACCTTGATCATTATTTTATTCTCCGCTTCTGCTTTCAAGTATGTACATATCGTCATTTTCGAAAAAACTATCGTTTTCAAGGAATAAAAAATAAGATTTTTTATCAAAGATCGATTTTTGTTTCAATACCGGTATTGCAATACCTAGTTGCGATCTCGTACACTGTTTCGACATTAAACATACTAATAAGTCCTTTCAAAATTTAAATATAAAAATTGATTAAGATGGGTTTATAAATTATATTAGATTTAAAGAATATATTTGTCTAACCACCAGGATCGTTCCGTAATGTTTCATAGCTAAAATATATTTATATATAATTTATAATTGGTTCGAAAATAAGAGCAATATATATTTCTTCTTTGATTGAAAACAGTTTATTTTTTATAGTTTTTTTTACGAGCAAATCATTAGCGTTCCATGCTAATATTTTTTGTCATTTGTAGCGTAAGCTCAAATTCAGAGTTAATACATTAAAAATCGCTTTTATTATGAATTATTAAAATAATCATACATTTTGTATTATTCAACGTTTTAGAGTCAAATTCGGAATGTAATTTTTTGTTATGTTTTGTATTTTTAATGATAAAATCAGTAAACTGTGGATCATGATTTTGAAAAAATTGGGCATTATTAAACTACGTTAAGCAGGTCAAGATTATTTTAGGGCCAAATATTATTGGCATATTTTAGAAGATTTATTTTATTTTTTATTTTTTTAGATTAAATTAAGACCATCGTGGCCTAACAGGTTACCCCAATGCGCAACGATGGTCCAAAACAAATTTTAAATTTATAAAACATAAAAAAAACGTATATATACATAAATAGAACAATACTTAAAAATAATAAACATAACAAAAAAATATAAAATAGCAAAATTAAATGATACACACTGGATCAGATCTTCGTAGCTAACATTAAATAGGTCAATATATAATGTCAGCGTATTAAGGAGCCGGATGGCCACAGCTATAGGCAAGTCGGCAAGTGCGGATGTCCTAGCCCTAACGGTCATCAAAAGAGGTCGCGATCGTAATTCTCGAAAATGTTCCGGAACCCAAAACTGGAATTCCTCGAGAATAGCTTGATTGTCGACAGCACTTTTTAGTAATTTGAAAAAATGCTTAGTGACATACAGCTTTCTGCGAGAACTCAGCGAAACATATCCCGATGCTCCTAAAAGAAAGGCGCTGGGATATATGTACGGATAATAACCAAATGTCTTTTTGTAAAAGTATCTTAAATACCTTTTTTGAATTTTTTCCACTAAGAGAGAATATTTGGCTATTCGGGGATTCCAAATTATATATCCCGATTCAAAAATGCTACGAACTAAGGTGTCATAGAGGATGCGAATAACTGACGGATTGTCAAAGTGAAAGGCATTCCTCATAACAAAGCCAAGCATCTTAGAAGATTTATCACAGACGTCGTGTATGTGTAGAGAGAACCTCCATTTGCTCTCGAAAGTTATTCCGAGATCTTTAGTGGAAGTTTCTCTAGTCAAAATGTTACCACCGAGATGGTTATTCCATCTCGGTGTAACATTTTGCCCATCTCCATAGAGAGTCTTAATCACTTTGTAGAGAGGAGTCCACAACAGATCGAATGCATTTATATACTTTTAAATCATCTGCGTACAGAAGAAAACTTGAATTTGTAATTGCTGTATTTATGTCATTAATAAATAACACAAAAAGCAGAGGTCCCAGATTGGATCATTGAGGAGCCCCCGAAGGGGTAAAATATTTTTTTGACAATTGGCCACCATAGGTTACAAACTGTCTACGATTGCTTAAATAACTCGAGAATAACCGAGTTAAATTATCTGAGCAACCGAAGTTCGACAATTTTTTAAATAATAACCTATGACAAACTTTGTCAAAGGCTTTCTCAAAATCTGTATACACGACGTCTACTTGAATTCCCGCATCGAGAGAAGTTGTCACCGTTTTGGTGAACGACAGAAGGTTAGTAACAGTGGAACGGGCAGGACGAAACCCGTGCTGTTGGTCTAACAAAACTTGCCGAAAGTGATTATAGAGATATTTATGAATAATTATTTCAAATAATTTAGCAGAAGCTGACAACACTGCGACTGGTCTATAATTCTTTATATATAATTTGTCACCCTTTTTATGAATAGGGGTGACTTTTGTGCATTTCCATATATTAGGAAATATAAATCACATAAGACCGACATATAGTGCGGAAGGATATTGATTTTTAACTATCTTAGTACAAATAAATATTGTATAATGGTATTCAATGTTAAGAACGATCCTGTACAATATTTAAAAAAAATATTAAAAAAATAGCGCAACTGCGTGTTTAACATTTCCGGTATAAAACAACGTCATCAATTGGTAGACAAGATATAAATAAAATTATGACCGCGTTGCACGAAATTATGAAAGCCAAGTGTGAAAATGTGAGCGTGTGGAGCAACGCCAGCTAGTCATATAACCTATATATGTAAAGATTTACGTGAAAAATAAAAGGTATATTTTATGAAAGTATCCGTGTTATTCAGCACATAAAGGGGAATGAGCTAAACTATCTCATGTGGAAACTCAAATAAAAAAATAACCGCTGTGTGTGGACTTTTTCAAGTTGAAATTTATTAACACACAAAGGATTCTTTATTTACGCTCCTGGTGATGAAATAAATGTTTTAAAAATGCTCCTTAATATTATTTAGCGAAGAAAATGTGGAAGTGTATTTAAAAAGTAATCCGACCGTATATTTTTATCTCTCTTTTATTGCAATTTTTTGTCATCTCTCAAACTCGTAATATATAATAGACAATATATTACATTATAAAATGTATATATTGTAGAGACAATGTCTCCGAAATTGTCAAATCCATAATACTCTCGAGAGTTTAGCTGTAGACTAGCACGTTTTCTAATTTTGCTACATTGTGCTAATGAACCATATACACCTTTAAGATACGTGTTAATATTAGAACGTTTCACGTTTATGTTAGGAGAATATGTGTTTTATTTTATTTTGAAACACATATACATATTATATTAATATAAAATGTATATGTATCTATCATATTATATTATACGTCCAATATAACGAAAGCTTCAGGTGATATTTATGAATTTTTGAATAAGACGCGACACGTGTCCAAATGAGGAATATATATTCAAAAAAATAAGAATTATGGGTTTAATGTTTCGTGACACGAAACACCACCGACAAGGCAATTGTCATATGTGCAAAAAATGTATACATATTCCCAAGTTTCATGTGTAATTCATTGCCGAAAGAAAGACAGACACGCTTTCAGTTCATTTGCGCAAGTGGGTGTTTTTATATTGGTGGTTTGGGTTGAGTTTAGAAGAACGTAAAATAAACAAAGGCAAAAGTTTCTAAATTAATCGGTAATGTTTTGGATACAACATTAAGTATTAACAGCACTAAAAAAGAATTAGCCACAAACATGCAACGAAAGTTTATGTATACAATACAATTATTTGAGAAGTTGCTTTATCATTATGAATATGAATTTATAAAATATATGATTAATTTATATTGTAATAGAGTAGAAAATCGAATTTTACTAAAGAAAATATATACGATGATCAAATACTACTACTATATGAAAATTACCAGGAAAATTGTAACCACAGGATATTTTGAAAAGCGATTTTTCCAATCATTTGCAGATTATTATTAGGTTATACTCATAAACATTAATAACATCAGAATGAGCAGTAAAACAATGAATAAATGCTCTTATTAATGTTATATAATATAGTATTAATTGCTAAAGTAATTTATATGATAAACATCTAGATCCGTGTATATCAAATAAAATTATTCGCCAGCATTATAATATTATAGTATTAATTTATTTGTCAATTATTTAAGTATTGTTTGTTCATAGATATACAGAAACGTGCCAAAAATTCATAGGAATTTTAAATATATCCGTAATTGTTGATTTCTAGAAACTCTTATCACTAATTAAGAGGTATATCTATATTGTTTTTAAGTGCTTACTTTGCCTATTAACTGCCAGCTTTTGTGGTGAAATAATTTATTAAATCATAATACCAAATCGTCGACAATTTAGGTTAGGTAAAAAATAGGCTACTTACAAGATAGTTTTTAGTCTGTCGTTTATAACTAATCAAGTCAAGAATGAAAATATATATTCTTTGTAAAGATCTAGTGATACTACGAATATTATTATGCGATAGGAAAAAACCGTTTTTGCGTAGCATTTGATTAATAGATAAATATAGGCAACCCTTATATACGACTTACTGACAGGAGTGCAGGCGTATACCTGCCAAAAATCGTTGACCGAAGAAATTTGGGTTTTAGATGGAAGAAGGGTGACGCTCTTTGGTCAGTGAAAAATACATTTATAAGGGTCAGATGGGGGTGCATTTCGTTCATTGTCAAGGTGGCGAAAGATGCAGCGAAAAATATATCCAGACAACTGTGCGAAATCCAGAAAGCAAAATAATCTGGAGGTGCTCCTTATATTCTGGAAAGGAATGATTAAAAAATATATAGAAAAGCACGTGGGCTTCAATTTGGACTGCAATATTTCGGCACCAAAGTATCAGATAGAAAAGTCAGTAGTTTTTTATTTTATAAATGTGATTAATGTAGTACAGATGAGATTTAAAAAAAATATTTTATTAAAATATTTCAGAATATAATATCTTTTAGCTGGCCCTAGAATACCGCTTAATTAAACCGATGTTTTAAAAATAGGATAGCTATCATTACCGATATTACTGCGGCCTTCTGATGTAAGAGTATTAGTTGAAATATATTCAAACCGAATTTTGGTCAATAGGAGGGGGCAAAAACAATTATCACTTCTCAGAAGTCAAAAATTCACGTCAAAAGTAATAAAATCGTGTCGGCGCCGTCGCAGTGGGAACATAGGGTGAGACATTCTTAGGTGGATTTTTTTTTCAGGTAGTGGTCTCAACATCTGAAACGAGTACAGGGTATACCCTAAATAAGTAATACATGAATAATAAGTAAGAAAACTAATTTCTGTGATTAAATAAATTGGACCGCAGTGGATTTAATAAGAAATTTAACCTCAAACCTATCTTCCCAAAACACCGATTCAAAGAAACTCAAGAATTTTAACTTGGCAAATAAGTAAGTAGCCAGATATTTATGATCGAGGGGTAGCGGCATGACGTCCAGTCATTAATGCAACCTTGCCCTACATCCAAATTACTTTGACGTCATCGACAATAAAATACAATAAGGCAGGCATGTTGATTACACGTTTCGTCGCCCGTTTAAACATGCCGTTATGTGCGTAATTTTAGCGCACATGACCCGTTTGTTGTTGGGGCATGTGCTAAATTTGACTGATACTATATATTATTCAGTGTTGGTTGAACAAAGTTGACGCCGTAATTTAGATTGAATTAAATATATAGCGAAAAGTGATGTGAATCTAATTTAACTTATTCACTAAATAGTTCGACGGAGCATATATGCTCTTATTATAATATAAAAAGAGTTCGGGCATTTTTATGTTAGATATAGACAAGGCTTTCGACACGGTATGGTATGATGGTTTGATTCACAAACTATACAAATATAAAACCCTCGACTATCTGCTATATATAGAAGCTATGTTGTTTCACTAAATATTGAACATTCGATACCGCGTAAAATTCCAGCTGGAATTACTCAGGGAAGTTTGCTCGTGCCGTTTCTCTTTATCTTGTACATGAATGATCCAAAAATTAAAAATACTATGTACGCTATATATTTTTTAATATAGCTTCAGTAAGAATCATTCATTCTGTCAATTTGAATTAAAAATATATTAATATATCGATGTTAACCACACTATCACTAATAGTGAGCCTCAGTGAGAGAATATAGCGTATAATATACATGGATTTTAAACTGCTGTGATTTAAAACCATTTATATAAAACTTTGTATTATTAAAAAATAAACACAAGGTTCAGTAATATTACAAGACAAAAATATTTGGGTAATATGAATAATATAAACATTACGAGGCCTTCTAAAGAAAACATATTATTATATTTTCAACTGGTTATTTTTATTGAAGCGAACTGTAAACAATTATTTACAAGTATAATAAATAACAACATACATACACATATTTTCTCACAAATTCTAAAGATATGTACATGCTTTAAAAATCTAGGGCGAGTTTCACCTCATTCTTACTCTTTCTACTACAAAGATTTAATATGACGTCTTAATAATACTTTTATAATTAATTAACATTTTATAAAAATTAATTATATAAGTGAAGGACTTATATTTTATTTTGAACGTAATATTTATTATATTAACCATTTAAACGCAAGCGATTCTCCGGTGCGTCATTCGTTCATTTTTTTTTTACAAAATATTTATTTTTAAATAAATTATTTACAAATTATATATTTGTAATTATTAAAGATTATTGTACTTGCCTCATTTATCAGTAAACCGAATATTTTATATTTATATTTAGAAAGAGATACTGACCCGTGAAGAGAAATAACAGATGACTCACTAAGAAGTTGCTGGCGTTTAAAGGGTTAAGAGACAAATTAGTACGTGCGCCAATCAATGTAAAAATTAATGGAATTTCTCAATAGTGACCCTATTTAGTTGAGTATTAAATTATTTAAATCTAACTCAAAAATTAATGGTCCTATTATGCTGCTAAAAAATATTTAACCAAAAAAAATGTTATAAAAGCATAAAACACATATGTGTTTGAATTATTTTTTTGGATCATATTGATTTACTTCAAATTGTTAAGGGACAATCCGTCAATGCTCGGCAACTTTAGGCTGCAAGCTTTGGAGTGCCCTAGAGTCGCGATCGCGTCCCTTATTCTGAACCGACACAGCCAGGACGTCAGCGCTTAAAAACACTCCTTTTACACAAGCAATCCAGCTTCTCAATGAGCTATCAAAAAACAAGGATGTTTTCAGCCATAGCAATAAGGAGCTGGAAAAAATATATGGGATTGTTCTTATCTATTTTATGTGTGAGTTATATATTTTTTTGCCCTCCTGGCAAACCTCAAGCCATGATGGTCGAATTTGTAATAAAAAACTTGTATTAATATATGTAACTATGAACGTTCTGGCTTAATTATTTATCACGATATTTATCTAAGACAATAAAAACTAATTTATGACGATCGATCGAAATTATATTCATATAATGAACACTAATTCTGATTTTTAGTCTATATAGAAATTTATAAAAAAACACTGGAGTTCGTATGGTATTCAAAACCAGTTTTTCCAGGTATTAGGCACCGACTTATACAGCTGGAATATAGTGTTGGGTTATTATTAGCTTATTTTATTTTATATTTATGAACATTGTATTGATTCGTACAACAAAGGCAATAGTTTGCACTATGAATTAGAAATGCAACAGTATAATGACGCATGTATGTCACTACAGCAAGTGTACTAGTGGACTATTAAGTTACGAAGACATCGTAAATGCTAAAAGCTATTTTTCTCATTAAAAAACTGTATATCTACACTGACAATTAACATATGCACATTAAATTCTGCTATCGATAATTTATACTTGCGTTTTGTGTAGAGTATATTTTTAAACGTGTGCTCACCTGCAAACATAAAAAAAAACAAAATTAGATATTGCACTAAATTAATAATCTTATTTATTATTAAAATAATAATTAAAATATGGCACTTGAAAATTATACATTTCAATATAACTCAGGTATATGTTAAGGTAAAAACTTTTTAGTCATTTGACACCGATGAATTAGATTGATTTTGTGTGAAAATTGCTTTAATCATTAACAGCAAAATCATTATTGTTGTAAATTTGCTATGATTTTGTCACTCGTTTAAATTCATGTTTACTATTAAATTTAGTTGATCTGAAAGATGCAATTATTCTCTTGTATGAGATGGAATATGATACGCACTGTTTTTACGGATACGGAATTTACTTGATGAATGTTTCTATCATGGTCAATATTTTATTGTATCAGTTTCACTTAATTACAAAAGACTTGCTAAAATGCTCTCATGAAATCATTGATCTCTTGGATTTTTTGAGAGCAAAGTATTTTTATTTGTCGATCTTTAACAAACAATTGCATATCTAATCGGACATAAATTAAAATATTTAAAATACTTGCATATTATATTAAATATTTACATATTCAATTTATATCTCTACTGAACATCTTTCACAAAAATTACATTTTTATCGATTGCGAATATACAGTTACACAGATGTAGATCTAATAAAATATATGTTGTACAGTAACAAAGAGTACAGCAACCATTTAGTAGCACATTTGTCCAGAAACGTAAATTACCCATTAGTAACGCCGAAAAAAATACTCTTTATTTGGAAAAGACGCGCGCTAGCTAGAAAATACATTCCTTCTCTGTGCATAATAATATTGTTATTATATTTTTGGGTTACTGACCACCAGAGTAAAGTTTTTTTAGCCGTAAACACATTTCATCGTTTCTAAAAAGCGATGCAATTGGCTCACCAACATCCTTATCTGTGATTCGCCAGAGGTATATGAACCAGCATTATAAAAGATAAATGAAACAACAGACATCAGCGGATCATCCAGAGAGCATCGAAATAACACATCACGACAATCTTAGCCGACAATAATACAACTCGACACGCAAACAAAGACCTGGGATTTCCACTACACCGTTTGATAAAGGCATCTAAATTTCTTTTTATATAAAGTAATTTATATATGTATTTAGAGTATATAAATGTTAGAGTGGAAACTATTATAAAATAAATCTGGGAGTATAAAATAATACAGGTAGCTACAATTGACGGATCAGTCTAGTAGTTCGTATTTATAAATAGACAATTAGAGTTTCTCTTGTTGAAAACGCAATTTACTCTCCAGGTGTAACCACTATGAATGTATTTGATTTAAGAAAACCCAAGCAATCAACGGTAATAAAAGAAAAGCACGCTTTTCACGGACGTCGAAAAATATAACCAAAACACGTTTTACGCCTTGAGCACGTGCTTGCTCCGTGAAATTTAATCGAATCCCCGCAGGAAATATTTTTCTAGATGGAACCCGTACATAATGCTGAAAGTTTGCTCATCAAACGGTACGTCTCTCCGCCCTGTATCCTGGATTATCCTGGGCCAAACAAAAACGGCAAACAAACGCACGGCATCAATTAAGAACCGTTTTTCGGCCACGTCTTCCAGGGTACACAAAAGGTGCGACGCAAAAGTTTGCGGACTTTTTTAACGTAGATACATTTAAGTATATTAAGTTCTCTTACGATAAGATTTGTATAGGATAAATAACGAGTCTGGTTCCAGGTTAGTAAAAAGATCAAGGACTGGAAGGACCGTTAAACTTTAGGATGTACAACTTAAAACCTTGCCGTACTTTACCACTTTTTCCAGGAGCTTCTAGGACGTGGCAGAAGCAAATTTCAGAAGAACTAGCATTAGGCGTAGCTATGCCAAATCGACCTATGGAAGTCCAATAAAAAGCAGCCGCTTCACATTGACCGTCCGGTCAGATCCAGCAAATTTCTCATTCAGAATCTATTGTATAAGATTTCAAACTGATCTTTGATACAACTTGGAGGCTATAATGACGTAGAACTACAGTGAGAACAGACATATCTTTTGTGTACTGATTCAAATAATAAAAATAGTTTCAACGTGATGGCAATTTAACTGAATATTTCAAGTCGAAAAAAGGTTATAATGTCTACTTGACTGATTTAAGTTTGTCCTTTTTTCATATACATTGAGTGAATACTAAATTAATTGAAAAATTTAGTCAGTCCTCGAAGTTTTCGGTCGCTTCGCGTATAAAATTGAAATCCGAACAGGGAGGCTGCTTCCACGGAGCGATCTGGATCTCCTCCCGACCGGCAAATATTGACGCTGGACCCTGTTGGTTTCGTGCCTGCAAGTCCCGGGGCAGGTTTACGGCATGTCTTCGCGTTAATCTCCGTGACAGTTAAACCTGTCAACCGGCGAAAGCGATATTTCCTGTCCTGTCCTGAAAAAGTTTTTTCTCCTCGCGGACCACCGCCCCCGGACATTATTCATTGCCGGCTGAAAATTTGTCGGGTCGGCTATAGGTGCACACAAATTACTCTTTTTCTACTCCTCCTCTTTGCCACCTCTATCTATCTATCTTACTAGTTATGTATAGTCGTATCAAAATGAAAAGCGCCCAACTCCAAAACGAAACAAATATAATAAAATATGAATTTTTAGGACAGCGTTACTTATTATACCGTATTTTTATCAGTCTTAGCTATAAACGTTAATAGACTTATCATAACTTCATGTCAATTTAAAAATACATAAAAATTTAATAAAAGTAATTTTTATATTAAACTGCTATTTTACTTGAGTATTTACTGATATTTTACACAAATGGTAGATGCTTTCATACATGGAAGTATTTTTTTCATGAAATTGTTTCTCATACTTAAACCAATATATAAACTCTTTTCCTTGTAAACAAATTCATGTATTGAGTTGAATTTTTAGCATTTTTTGTAGAAAATGTAAATGATTGTATGTTTCATTTGGAACTGTTTTCATGCCATCCTACTTAACTCCAGGTTAATTCATTTTTGTTTTCAGTCGTGTAACAACCCACAGTTAATAATAATCTATTATATTTAAATATAGGAAGTAGTGCAACTACGGTACTTAATAAATACGAATTTATCAATACGTGTCTATGGAAGTTGATAAAGAACCTAATTTATTACAAAATATAGGTTGAATACATGCATCACATTGTAATATGCAGATATGGTGAAAGCATTGCTTTTAACCACTTAAACGACAGCGACTCATCGGTGAGTCACTTGTTGATTATTTTTATTAAACAAATTAATGTTCTAAATCAATTAATGAATTATTTAAGAACTATTTTTTTTTATTAACAAAGATAATTTTACTAAATTTATTTATCAATAAACTGAGTATTTTACATTTATTTTTAGAAATAGATACAGAGAAATACTAGGTGACACTAAAAATTTGCTAGCGTTTAAAGGGTTAAAAAATATATTTTTTTACTACATATTTTTTTTAAATCACAAAAATCCAACGTAAAATTAGTGCAATAATGATATACGCGTATCTGTTTTTGCCGTAGTCTCTAAGTCTTTTTAAAGATAGAGTTGAACCCTTTAGTTTAAAGCGAACCGGGTCGAATGAATGATGTATAAAACGGCTGCTTTATAGGACTTTTAAGAATCGTCCCGGTGTATTTTAATTTTATTTGACTTTGGCTAAGTTCTCACTTATTCCAAGTCGAAATTAAAGTGGTGGTTTTTGATGAGATTCCTGATGAGAATGGTTTAATACAATCATGTTAATATGTATACTAATGACATTCTAAACTAGTTCTCACGGTCTTAAAGCAATTGCTCAAGTTACAAAATTTTTCACAAAACCTATTTTAATAAATGGAAAATTAAAATAAAATAAGAGAAAACTACAACATTTGCATGTGTCGGATTTAGCAATTGGAAAACTGAAGGTTTTAACGGTCTAATATGCATATGGGTTTCTTCGTTAAAATGGGACTTCACTGTGAAAATCCTTTAGATAGCTTTAGTCAAAAGGTACAAGCTATAAATCAGAAAAGATTAAAATATTCGTCATGGCAATTTTTTCAAAGAAAAACTGCCACCCTACTATGTTTATTCGTCCTACCAAAAAATAACAGGCAACAAAAACTTTCATAGAGAAAGCCATGGATATAAATACGGGAACAGGATTAACCAATAATCATTTCCTCTCGTACACTTTATATGAGTACTTTTTTGAAATTTAAACTGGCATTTATACTTAAAATTTTACTTCGGGGTTTAAAGCATTATATATTTAAGAGCCTTTTAATATAGGCTCTTAAATATATAAATATTAAGGTTTTTTAATAAGAGCGCATTTCTTATTATAAATAAAAGTACTAGTTTAAAATTACTAGGTTAATACCTTACGAATTACGATATTCCGTCCTTGAATTCAAAGCTTACATTCACTAAAGATATTGCAAAAATCAGATCCAAAGGCTTGTTTATAATAATATGTTAAACAGAAAAAGCTCATTAACAAGATAAATTAAAAAAGACTATTAAAAACAATTCATTACACCAGTATTACCATATGCTTGCTCGGGGTGGAGTAACACTAATGATTATTTTTTCTAAATTCTAAATCATGAAAAATAAAGCGATAAAAACAATAATGATTTTTTCAATTCCGGGAGTCCCGGATTGAAAAAATCTTGTGATATAGAATTAATTAGGATATTTTTATCTTGAACGCAATATACCATAGCTCTGCTATGAATGTTTCTAATTTATTTATGTTGTAGAGGTGAACTTATTTTTTATGAACACCCTATGATAATGTGTATACGCGTGTCGTAATTTGGACGGATTTATGAAAATACACAACACATTAGGAACTGTAACGAGCTATGACTGAAAAGTAATGGAGTGTTTACGGAGAGGCGATTTGTTACGTCTGAACGTGTGATTTTTTTGGGTGTTATGTGAGAATGCTTTTAAATTATATATGATTATACGCATATATTTTTGTCGCACAAGCCTCGGTGGAATTTGTACCTAACGGAAAAATGCTCGATCGGGCGTTTCATGAAGAAATACTATTTCCTTTTGAAAAATAAAGGATAAATTGAGCTGTGGGAAACGGTCAATGGTTTCTGCACCATGACAACGCTCCTTTCCAAAGATTCTTGTGATAACACCCTACGTCTCTATCCTGAAAAATCAAAACGGATTGAAAAGATTCCGTTTGTTTGTAAATATATAAAAACAAATATATATTGTATTATACATTCGTAGAAGCAAAAACAAAACTGTATGTATTATACAAGAATAGTGGAAGTAAAGGGCATAATGAAGAATATGTCTGAAAGCCCCATTATAGTAAGTAATTTGATTCGAGATATAAAAGAAAAATATTCTGCTACATAAACCAAGTCTAAGATAAAAGTTTATAATATATTTTTTCCATAATGCACATTGTTTCAGGATAACTTTGACTCTATGATGGAAATAAAATATTATTTAATTTATTTATCTTTTGAATAAGGTAAAGTAAATAAAGTGAAGACCGCGTGATATGTTCAAATGCACAATGGATATTATTTTTGCTGTTCATTGCAACTTTCATGTCGCGCCGAAAAAAAATCACAAAAGCAGCTTTCGACATTGCAGTACCAATCATTTACAGACAGTTAAAAAATAACACGGAACACTCACTAACCGTTACATCGGTAAATCGAAACACGATGCGGCCATTTCTTTCAAAAAGCAATGGGAGATTGTGTGGGTGAGGGGCAAATATTAGGAATATAAAACTCCCGTTATTACCTCACAGTCACCTCGCCGTCTAATAATAAATACATAAACAGTGAAACCTCGGTTTAAGAGCATAATTCGTTCCGAAAACGTGCTCGTATATCAAAGCAATTTTAGAGATAATAATATTTAAATTGATTCGATCCAAAACGCAAAAATATTCATACAAAAAATATGTATTTTTTATTATTTATATTTTTAAAAAAATAATTGAAAGCTCAGCGAAATATGAATCTTTTTATAGAACCTTAATTAGGAACCTATCTAATGACACTTGTTTTTGAAGATTTAGCGAAAGATTTATCTTCGCTCTAAGGTGCTTGCTTGCCGCCATTGCGGCCCTTAGACCGATATTTAATAAAAATAGCGCGCTTACTATAAAAAATAAAAATTGAATCTATAAACAATTAATTAGAGCCATTTTAACATATGCCTGCCAAGTTTGGAGTAATATCACTTAATAAGTCAATTGAATTTTAAAGCTATAAAAATAATATAAATAATACACATTTTTATACTGATTTAAAAAATGCATATTAGTCTTTAAATATCAATAATTAAGGAACACTCATTTTCATACCAAAAAATACTATAAAAATATTTAACGACACCACAAATAAAAACAAACTAAAAAGCACAAAGCGCCAAAGTACAAATTGCTTTAGAGACTAAAGACAACGTAACAACGTATCAATGTATCCAGATCTCCAGTGAAACACACAAATTATCATTTAAAATATTGTTTTTCCTTTTTATTTCCTATATTTTTTTTTTGCTAAAATTGAAAAATATTTTTTAAACACACCAATTATATATGCTATACATATTACTATTTATATTATTGAAATATATGCATAATAAAAAAATATATATATATTTTGTTTGTGGTTTTGAAGCAATGATTCACAGCATATAAAACTAACATACTTCGAAATGAAACCAAATACAGTACGATAGCATCAAAATTGCGATTAAACTAGTTGTGTAATACAACCAGTGTAAATCTAAGCTAGCCTAAATGTACTTTCATGGGTCGTTCGTATGACATGTATGTGTAGATAGGGACAGGCATGAGAGTTTGCCATGATATATGAATTCCATTATTGCTGGCTATAATGACAGCGTTCTGTTAACCCTCCGGGTGCATCGCCGCGGTTAATTACTACCCCGTCGAAAATATGACGTGAATCTCTCCGGGTAATGTCGGCGATCGAAAAATATTTACGGTCCATACGTGACGTCGATGTTTATGCCTTCGGGCCAGTAGGTACATACTACACTACATATATCCCTATGCACTTACATTTTTATACCACGCCGCTGCACCCCCTCTCGCTCTCTCACTGTCGTTCACCAGGGCAACCATTATCCCCCGAAAGGAGCCCACGGGCGACAGACAAATGAATAAGGGAAAAAATACATAAAACACCCTCCGATGGTTTGGGGTGGTAGTGGCGGTGGCGATGGGGAGTCGTGTCACCGAACTCGTTTTTGGGATACAGGGCACGTGGGTGAAAATGGGGTTGTGTGAGATTTTTTCGTACAAGTGCATGTGCTTTATGCGAATACGTTAAAGGTTGAATTATAAAATTAGATTTGAGTGGAGCATATTTAAACATTACCCTATCTATTACATTAAAATAGTTTATTATATTTATAGATATTAAACAGATTTTTTTTATATGATATTAAAGAAAAATTTTCATAATTAAAAATGATTGTCACATAAAATAAAAAAATAAACATACTGTCTTTATTGTGGTATTAAGAGATTTAAGAGATTTTTATAAAAAAATCTAAAATAACCACTAGTATCTCGTGTGTTGGAACAAGCAATATTAGTAAATTTTATATGGAATTAATATTAATTATATATGTATATAGTACATTGGGTACGGAAATTATTGCGAAAACGAAAATTGCGCACAGTGAAAATTTTATACAACGAAAATTCTGATTATAAATAATCAATATACACATATATGTATATTAAAGAATACGTAAATGTATACATAAAAATTATACATACAATTTTAATATGTAAATATCACATTTAAAAAAATTTTACAATTAATGTAATTCACATTGGTATGATTACACTTAAATTTCCTACGATTACACAGATTTTTACTTAGAAATTGAAAAAATATGCAGTTGAAATTAAAATTAAAATATATTTGACAATCAAAAAACCACTTATATTCAGAATTTTAACCATAAAATTGGATACAAAATAATTTTTTATTAAATATTTATTTTTTTATTGTTAAAAACAAATATTTCATAAATTTAATGAATAATTTTACTATTTTATGGCATTGTAATTAAATTGTATAAGATGCGAATATTTTTTTGGTACGACGCATAAAAAAAAGAAAGGTTAGAAAAAATTGAGGAAATAAATTAGCTATATGACGAAGATTAATAAGATGTATCTTGATAATTTAATTTATTAAACAGATTAAAAACATTTGCAAAAATCATCAACCCTTTATTTATATGAATTATATAAAAAAAATCATTTCTTTGCATTAATTATTAAAATATAGGACACAATCTTTATATAAATTCCAGTTAAATATATCACAGGATAACGCGTATATGCGTCATTTAAAAGTTTGAATCCTAACCTACTCCCAAATATGTGCATTTAAAATTTAAAAAAATATTGTATTTCCATATTTTTATTTATTTAAATTTGAAATTAAAGGTTCTTAGACAATGTTCCGAATTTTCTGTTGCAAATTTTTTTTAAAAAGCATTAATTAGTCATGATTGATAAGATGTATCTTGATAATTTAATTTATTAAGCGGTTTAAAAACATTTGCAAAAAAATCATCAATCATTTATTTATATAAATTTTATTAAGAAATTTCTTAGTATAAATTATTATGCCTGCACTACTCTCTGAAAGTTGTCCGAACCAAAGTTACAACTGAAGTCGGCCGAGACCTACGACTTCGAGTAAGCGACCACACTGTCGCAAATTTCATATGCCGTCCGGACGGCGGCCGTGAATGATATCCGGACGGCGGCTTATGTCACGTACAGCCGGCATATTTGCGCGCGATCGAAAAATGTGCCAAAGAATCGCAATTTTTAAATTGTCATATTATTAAAATTACGCTACTGATAATTATAAAAGTTTGTGTGGGCACTCACCAATACAACATCAGTGAAAACTTTTCGGTCGTAAATATTCAATTTACGCAAAATCTTTAACGGCTTTTGCAAAATGCCATAAGGCACAAAAATGATACTTCAGAATACGAAAACCACATCTGTGACTATCCTAGAATTTGTCGCCATCGATTCTAAATAAGAATTCGTTATGGTGTGATATTTATATAAACCGATCTAGAAAAATACATAAGGATATTCGAAACGATTTTTTTTAACAAAATCAAGTACCACTACTTATTTTTTAATTATTTAATTTTATATGAAAAAAAAATATAATAACGATATCTGTTAGAAGAATATACTATCAAAAATATAATTAATCCCTTTTGGTGCCCTAAAATATTCAAAGATGTCAGTAAGAGGCTGTTGAAGTCCCCGATAAGCATGTGGTATTATAACTTGAGCACGTGACCCCGATGCGGCGCTCGACATGCGTGTTGACCATAGGACGCCTACGCGCATACTGAAATTGAACCTAGCTCGTTCTATCTCAGTTTGAGAAACACCATATCATTATCTCTCTCTCTCTCTCGTCAGCAGCTCCGACTTTGGTCCCTTTGACTCGGAAAATAATGCCGACAATGTTCGGAAGCGCTCGAAGCTGGCCAAGTCGACTGAATTACCCCCACTTTATCTCCCGTTCTCAGTAACCTCGGACAACTTCCGAGAGATTTTAGAGCGAGTAGAACCGAACTCGACCAAAGTAACAAGAATATAGTACAATTTTCAAATAAATGCTAGTCAAACATTTAACACCGGGTAACGCGTATATGCGTCATTTAAAAGTTTAGCCTCTTCATAAAATTATGATATCTGCATTTCAAATTAAAGATTATAATATTTCAATATTTTTATTTATTTAAACGTTAAAATTAAATTTTCAGTTGCAATTTTTTTTATACAGCATTAACTAGTAAAGATTGATAAGACGTATCTTGATAATTTAATTTATTAAACGGTTCAAAACATTTGTAGAAAATCGTCAACATATGATGCGATGGTCGATGACAAATACAAAAGAAACGGTCAGTGCATAAATATATTCATCACACAGGTACTCGAACCCAAGATTATACATTTCATATAATCACAGCGTTGGTATTTTTTTTATTGATTGATTTTTGAATCATCGTGCGCAAATACAGTCAAGCAAGATTTGTATTAGACAATAACAAATAGTTTGTTTCTGCACCTAATCATAGCATTAGTCAGTTGAACTAGAGGGACATTAAAATCCCCTAAATAAATAAGCCTAAACATGACCCAAGCCCAAGAAAACAGTCGCTTTATTTTTAAGATCTTCAAGACGACGTGGATACTATGGCAAAAAGAGATACGTAAAATGACACAAATTAAAGGGCAAATTAAAAACTTTGTACTTAAAAAAATAAACGCATATACCGCATAATACTAAACAATTCGGAACAAAGGATCTACCACGATAACATTATATATGTATTTAATAAAAAAAATATATATTTAAAGATAAATAAATCTTTAATTAAAAGAAGATGACAGTAAACAATTGTTTCAGTTAGATTGAAATCGAATTAAACAACAAAAAAACAATGGAACCCAAAAATAACAGCGCTGAATTTGCGAGATTACAATCGTCAAACACAGATGAGCAAACAAACTGGCAAAGTAAAATGTCCGAGTGAAGCACGGCTGATTGTGTATCTTTGAAAACAAGCAGGGATTAAAGTAAAACCAATAGATACTTTTGCGAGGCACGTATCTAACAACACCAAGGAATGCATTTCTTTTTAGATAAACGTAAAATTATAACAGTCAATTCCACTGAGTTCTTAGAATGAGACGTGGATGACAAAACAACAGCCGACGTTACGTCACAGCGGTTTAACTCATGTTTTAAGTGGCATTACATGAGCCAAGAAAAGTCCAAACAATGTTCTGTCACGCGTTTGATGGGACGTGAGTTGGTGAATCTTTGTATAATAATAATAATTGCTTCTGGAGTGCATTGTCAACAGACAGATAGTAAAGATTATTCAAGCGTGAATAAGACTTTATGATTGTTTGAGCAACAATTCTCAAGATACTGATCAGCTTGTGTGGGATTTTTTGAAGACAGATTTTATTCAATTTCCATTGTCCACGCTTAATTTAGCTTGACCATTATTGTAATTTAGATATTATCTTTGTCGGGTATTTTTATATCATCCCCTTTACATTGTATAAATGTACCAAAAAAAAAAAACATTATTAGTTTATGTCACGACATGGGATCGCGTGGCGCCATATGGCAGGGACACGGATCATCGACTCGACGACAATTACACGAAAATTAAGGGAGGACAGTGCCACGAATCGAATCGCCGACTAGAAGGGAAACAAAGGGTCGAGTGATACTTATTGAATTAATTGTGTACTAATCCGTTCCAAGTTATTTGCTTATTACTGTCATGAGCAATATTATATACGATGATATCAGACTTCAGATTTCAGGTTATAAGTACAATAACATCACTTCTCATTTAGAGTATTCGTAATCCTGGGTTGGATTCTTTGTCACTCGTTTAGGAGCATGTCTATATTGTTTTTATAACACATTGTATGCACAAATTTGTGCGTTTAAGAAACCTTGCGTTGCGTCCGTGTGAACAATTTTTTGCTTTTCGGCATTTCAACTTCATATAACAAAATCACACGTATTTATCGTAACGTATTCATTTAGTGCTCTAGCCAAAGGTGTTATAAATATTATATTAACTAAAATAATTGAAATTCAAGAGGCGCAAAATTCAGATAAAAAAAATCGCTTTAAAGTAGGGTTTATAGATTATTTTCTATGAATATATCTCACATATCAAATGTTTGTAATAATTAAATCAGTTATCATAAAACTGTAATTCGCGTACTAAGAAAATAAAAAAATATTTAAATTTGTTTTGACACTTTAAGGTCAATATACACGGTGATAGTAGCATGCAGGCGGCAGCCGGTCAAAAGAGCGTGCGTCATATGAGCGCGGTCATATAAGCGCTGCGTCATAAGAGCGTTTACCAAAGTAGCGCTGTAACAAAATAGCGTGCGTCAAATGCGCAGAGAGACATATAAGCGCTTTAAAAAAGAGAGCACGTCATAAGAGCGCAAAAATACTTAGAGAATATCAAGTAATGAATATTTTAAGAATTAGGTATATAAAATATAAGTATTTTGTGAGAAATTTACAAAGAATTAAAAGTCACGAAATATAGGCGGTAAAATTAGTATTTTATGTGCCAGAACATAATGACGATTAAAATGATTAGTAAATAAAAACATTATTATTTATTAATCATTACGTACATACGAAAGTATGGCTCCCCATCTCCATACATACGATATATTAGGTTGATGCATAAGTAACGTCGTATTTTTTCAAGAAAACAAAAGTTAATATTTTTAGATAAAATTAATAAAATCAATCAACTACATGTTTTCCATTACTACTAATGGCTGTCTCCCATCTTTCTGACAACTTTTTAATCCTATTAGAATAAAAACTTTTAAGTTTCGATGCAAGGAACGAATTTAGTGCTGTTTTTACCTCATCTGTTGTATTATTTTTTTTCTATTTAAATAATTTTGTAGAGATAAAAACAAGTGAAAATCAGAAGAAGCTAAGTCAGGAGAATAAGGTGAATCCTTTAAAACATCCCAATTGAGCTCCTTTAATTTATGCTGTGTCATCATTGCAGAATGAGGCCGCGCATTGTCATGATGAAAGATGACACCCTTGCGATTGCTAAGTTCAGGTCGTTTTCTTACGAGTGCCGAGTTTAATTTTTGCAGCTGTTCACAATATCTATCAGCATTAATTGTTTGGTTAGGTTTCAATAACTCGTAATAAGTTATACCCTTCATATGCGACCAAACACAAAGCATTATTTTGATAATGATGTTCTGCCTTTGGAGTGGTTATTGGGACTTGTCCTGTCTTGACCCAGTGTCGCTTCCTAGTTTTATTGTTATAGACAACCAATTTTTTATCCCCAGTCACTATTCGAAGCAAAAAAGTTCATGCTTTTGTCTCGCACACAAAGAAACACATGTGGTAACTCGGTCCAGCAGGTTTGCGGGTGACAAGTTGTGCGGGACCCAAACGTTGTACTTGGAAACCATTCCACTGTGATTCTGATGCCTCACCACCGTAGATTGAATTATACCCATCTTCATTGCGATGTCCCTGGTATTTTGACGGAGATTAGATTCAAGTATGTCATTTAGAACGTCATTATCGGTGGTTGAAGGGCGCCCCACTCTTTCTTCATCAGCTGTTGATAAATTCCCAGATCTGAATTTAGCAAACCGTCGTTGACTGTTTCGAACATCGATAGCACCTCTGCCGTACACATCACGTATGTTTTTGGTTGCCAATGTTGCATTATGGCTTTTAAAAAAAATAAAAGTTTAAAAATGTCGAATATGGACTTTTTTCTCGGACATTTTAAAAAAAATACAAGGGCTCTGTATAACTCAACCGCTGACGATAGACTAAAAAAATGTTAAAAGAAACCATCCTTTATATAATCCAAATACAACATTAAGCACAGATATTAAAACAGTTGGTTAAAAAAATATATGATAGTCGATTTAAAATACGACGTTACTTATGCATCAACCTAATACATCAGTGAGATTAAGATTACTATAAATAATACTGTAAGATTTACAATATTTGACAAAATACCCTTTTTATCCATAACTAGCTTTGAATATCGCCCCAATATTTTTAGATATTATAATTTGGAAGATAAAAATAGACATAAAATCTTGTGGTTTTTAAGAAAAATATTAAAAATAATCACTAAAATCGAATAATGAATTTTTTTGCAAAACAAGCACTACAACATTTTGAAACAATGCTCAATGAATAGATCAAATCTCCTAAAAAGACTTACCAAACTCCAATTGACAATTATATATTAATTTCAGTGGAAGAAAAATAATGTAATTTCTTATTAGAAAACCCGATACCTTGGAAATATGAAAATACTGTTATTCCCTAATGATATTTAAAATAAAACCATATTTGGACATACCAACATATTAAGGAATTTATTAAAACAGTTTTAAAAAAATAATTAAATTTATTATAAAAAATGATTACATTAAAAGATTATTTTAAAACTTGTAACTTGTACAAGATTTAAAATTGGTAGAAATAGTCTTAGCATACTAAATGCTCTTGCTGCACTATCAATCCAGAAAGTGTATAAAATAAATGAAATTAAAAATTAAAATGAAAATTATATAGAAATAATTGTAGAATTTACAATTTTAAAAGGGGACCATATATACTTAAACTTATTTCAGAAACAATATTTTTATTAGGTTTAAAATAATAATATTAAACTATTATGCTAATCTCTCTTAGTAAATTGATTAGTGTATTTATAAATTGATATATTATTCTATAGTTTCGGGTCTCTGGGTATCTGGACAGTAAATGGATCTCTTGGTGCAGAGGTATTATATTAGATTAACAATTTTTACTTGGCGCACCATACCAATTAATTGTCATAATATTTAAGATTATAATAAGATTCGTATTCATTATTTGCATCAAATATTGGCATAATCCATCTTCTTTTAAGTGGTTAGATATCATTCCTACTACTATTACTGTCACAGTAATAATAACACGGTTAATATCAAATTCATCGTCACTTCCTAAAAGATCCATTATTATATCGTCATTCGAAATTATATGGATAATTTGTAAAAATAAATCAATATATGTATTTATAAATAATTAAAACACAGGTTACTAATTGTTAGTAATTTACTAGCTCAAAAAAACTAATATTATTATTTGAGTTGCCGCTAAAAATGTCGATACCCAGGTCGATGGTTATCAATCGCTCATATTAATAGTGCGAGCGAGATAGCAAGCTCTGCTTGCATCTCGCTCTTTTTTCCGTCATACTAAAATCATTTTTATTTGATAACAGACACACAATATTAAGTAAGAATTATGCACAATTAGAGCATATAATCCCGTTTCATCCCATATGATAAAAATATAGATACCCTTCGAAGGAAAAAATGAGTTTAATTGACACCGTAAATTATCGGTGTCAATTAATGGTCTTAACACCACGCGAAACGACCATGTTACGATGAAATATTTTACAATAAACTTATTATTGAGTTATTCGCACAAGTTAAAAATTGAATATTACTAAAATGTGTTTACCAGAAGTTTTTTTACTATTAATAAATTTAAATTGGCAAAATTAGCTCCAAAACAAAGCCAATAAATGCATTTCAAGTTTCGTCGACGTACGAGTGCAACGGTTGGAATTCGATGTCGACTAATTGTCGACTTTCTAGCACAAAGGGTTAACTATATTCGAAAGAAACAGAAAATTAGAAAGACATTACCTTGTCAACAGCACGATGCATAGAATTGTAAATATCCTCGCGGGCCACGGCGCGGCGTCACACCCCCTGCCCCCCGCGAGGCCCGCGCTAGAAGGGACGCCGTGGAAAAACACTGCAACGGTGTTGCATACACCAAATTTGAATTATACACTGCTTAATTCTAACACATACACTAAATTACACTATCACTTTATAATGCACTGCTAATTAAAAACATCGAGAACACTTATTCGAGAAAAATGTAACAAAACAATTTATTCGGGCGTTTACGACCGCGGTCGCATAGCTACTGGTATTTTTTTTAAATATTTCTAGATGCATCCAGACAATTCAAGGTTATGCTTCATTAAAAATACCAAGTGTCATTCACCTCAGATTGCATTTGTCTAGTTTTAAAATATTTATCTCTAATTCGAATTATTTTAATGCAAGTTGTTTGTTTATTTTAATGCGAGAGTGACACGAAGGTCACCTTTGCTGTTGTTGTTGACCTACTTAAAGTATAATGTCGATGATTTCAACTTTATTTATATGAAAAATACTATTATTACCTACGATTTTTTAAATGCAAATTTTGAGTGTAGTTGTATGCGTGCGTACGGTGCTGTCCCCAAGTGTCAATCGAGTGCGTTGTCGTTTGCTTGTAACGGTCATTTACGCGTGGGCGTCATTTGCTTGATAAACATTTTCCTAAATCTTTTAACTACGTCGAGGTTGACACTGAAACTTTTCGATGTAATATACAGACGAACGAGGAAGCGGAGCACTGGATATAATAATACAGTGCGTAATCCAGAACATGTTGGAATTGCAAGAGTATGAAAAAAAACCCACACGATATATTTCACAGTAAGTACTCTAATTAAACTAATAATGTTATATATAATTATTGTATATAACTTGACCCTTCGAAAAGAACGCATGGTAAATCAAATAATTTGTATTGCAAAGCTGAAATAGACGTTCTTGTAAAAAAGGTGACTTTGGTCACAATGAATCTGAAGGTAATTTCAATATGTGTTTTCCTTTTGATATATAACTCATATTTATACATATGTACAAGAATTCTGTTTAAATTTTAAGGACTGATATCAAACATAGTCACTTTATAATAAACGCAGAGACGTTATCTTGTTTGCCTCCATCTGAACATATCAAAAATAAGTTCTATGACTATTTTGATATGGGATTAAAGATTGGCGAGGCTATGAAATATCACGAAGCTCATCTGCTATTACAATATGATAATTGTAGCATAGAAATGGCAGATGCATCAATTAACCCAAAAATGCATACTGTTCTTCATTATGGGGAAAATGGAGAGATTATACTTTAGGTCCACGTAACGACTGTCTACAGGTAATTTATATTGAAGATGAATATGTTTGCAATGTTGTTTCTATGAATAATAATGGATTTATCAATTGCAGATTTTGAAAGAGAACATACTAATATACAGGACATTTAATTAAATATTATGAATCACCGTTTGCTTTAGTTATTGTAACGCCAATGATGAAAAGAGCTCATTCTCTGCCTTTGACTAATGACATTGTGTTCGTAGACACCACCTCCTCTTGCGATGCGGAGGGCCACTCGATTACGCCACTCGAAATGTAATGATAAATTCAAAATCAGCGTTTCATTTTAGTAAAACTATATGTATATCGTACGTATGGGGATGGGGAGCCATACTTTCGTATGTACGCAATAATTAATAAATAATGTTTTTATTGACTAATCATTTTAATCGTCATTACGCTCTGGCAGATAAAATACTAATTTTACCGCCTATATCTCGTTAATTTTTATTTTTTGAAATTTCTCACAATTTACATATATTTTGTATACCTAATTCCTAAAATATTCATTACTTGATTTTCTCAAAGTATTTTTGCGCTCTTATGACGTGCTCTCTTTTGTCAAACGCTCATATGGCTGTCTGCGCATTTGACGCACGCTATTTTGTTACAGCGCTACTTTGGTAAACGCTCTTATGACGCAGCGCTTATAATGCAGCGTTCTTTTGACGCACGCCCATTTGTCCGTGCTCATTTGTGACGTTGCCCATGCAGGCACGTACGGTGAGATACATTTCTTTTCGCTCGCTCGCGTGTTAAATTATTTTTTTAGCAAAAAAGTCGCAAATTTTTATTTTGAAAAATCAGCAAATTTCTCGAGAAATTAAAATTCTTAATTTGGCAAATATATCGAGAAAAAAACTTGAGAGGAAGCATTATTTACATCACTTCACTGTTGTGTAATCAGTATTGCTTTACGAATTTCAGACTTGCAATTCAGAATAAACTCAAATATTTTATTGCAAAACATAAAAATAAATATTTTAAAGTGGGTAATTACAATGGCAACTATTGCCATTCAATTACTTTACAATTTTAATGGTTAAACATCGTTTCACGCATCATTTATTATAATAAGCGGAAAAAGAAAATCCTTTGCTTGTCTAAGTAAAGATAAATATGTTAGACTTAATATTTATAATGGTAACCATTGCCACACAAAAGACTTAAAATTTAATGGTTAAACAACGTTTTACGCATCATTTATTATAATAATTGTGAATAATGTGGATGTTTTGTCATGCGTTCCTTGTAAGAAAACGCCAACTCATGACATGGTCATTAATATAATGAAAATCATCTCAATATATTTTTTCGACTGCATATTACCATTTTGTATATACTGCTTGCTACATAGTATTAACACGCAACAACATACAATAACGTAGTTATAAAAAATTTAAAACATTAAATATACTGATATTTGAGAAAAAAATAAATGCACTACTTTCAATTATTAAATCAATATCTAAGATAAAGTGAAAGTAAATTAATAAAAAAATAATTTAAAAAAATACAAAAACATTTTACAACGATTTTGTATTTTTTGAATTATAAGGTTTAAGATATATTTAACTACAAAATTAGAGACATGTAACTTTTGAAATATAAATAAAAAGCCTCAGGAAAATATATTGATAATAATTTGATGTTAGTCTGTCGTATGTCGTCTTTCTTAAAATTTAAAAATGTTAAAATATTATACAAATTTTTTTCTTATATTTCGTGTAAATATACATAATTTCGTATAAAGTTTTATATTTCTCGATTTTATTAAAAGCGAGTTGGTTCACAGACACAAGAGTGAAATTTAGAAGAAAATTAAATGTGATGATAAATTTAAGTATAATTTTTAAAAAATAGATCCTTTTTTTTACAAAAGAGAAGTGAGCACTGCATATTACAAAAACGCCGTAAAAACACAAGAGCAAACGCATCATGTGCATATAGAGAACATTTATTCTCTAGTTTGTGCGTGCATGCATTTTTTTTACATCTTTCCTTAAATTATGTTTAGGGGGGGGGTCAGCGTAATTGTGACATAGGGAGGGGGGTAAAATGTTACGAAAAATTTAAGCAAAATTGTTTTTTTAAATGTCGAGGGGTTGCTAATTTATTACAATGATAAAAAATATGCAACATTTATAAATAATCTCTGCTTTTAAATCAGGGTTCAGATCGACAATTGAGTGATTCAGTAGCCATTTTTTAATGCCTTACATTTTCTAATTTAAAGTTATTCGATTATAAAACTAATAAATAAAAAAACGAATTTTAAATAAAAGTAAACGAGAATTAATTAGAATAGTAAGGGTGAATGGAAGTTCTCGTATAAATCATGTGGTTCAGAATATTCCCAAAAAAATATATGAAGTGATTGTATATATTTAGTTCTAGTTTAACCTAAAAAAATATTTTCAAATTTATGATTTCATATTAATAAATTTTAACAGTAAAAATTTATTAATATGAAATCATAAAGTTGAAAATTATATTTTAGGTTGAACTAGAACTAAAAAGCTAAATTTTAAACTTAAAAATTAAGATAAAAAGTTCAAACAATTTATGCAATATTTAATTATCACTTGGTTTTAAATCATAACCAGCCTGAAGAAAAAACATTATACAAAAATAGCTAGTAAATCTTTTAAAAACACCTTTGATTCTAGAAAAACTGGTTATTAAACATATTTATTTAATGAAAATTACTCTAAAATCACATTTAAAAGTTTCTATGAGTAAACATTTCAAACTTTGGCAAATTTAAATCTACAAAATTGATCATTTATTAAAAGGGGAGGTACTATGTCGATACAATTTTTCTGGGTTTTGGGATCGATTTTAAATCACTAAAAATATTAACTTTTCTACCACAATAAACTTTTTGAGAGCATATGATGGACCTACTCCTCTGCTTTACATTTATACAATTATTATGGATATATTTTCTAATAATAATGTTTTTTGTAGTATTTTTAAAGTATGCATGTATGCAATAATATTGAGCTTAAAAGAGTTAAAAATGAGCAAATTGTAAATAAATATATAAAAAAAAAGTTTTATCGGAAAAACAGCCAATGTAAAAAATTCCCGAAAAACGGTCAATGTTTTTTTTTTTAATTTTAATTTTATTTTGTGTGTATTATTTTATTTCTAGTATGAATTTATTATGTTTTAATATTTAATGTTTATATTTAAAAATTAATAAAAGAAGTAGAAATCAAAGAAGAAAATTAATGTTTACATTCTCCGGTAAAACAATATTTTGGTGACAATGGTTGTTCTTCAATTATCTTTTTTGTTAATATTTTTTTCTCACTAGAAGAAAACGACATTTCTATCCGCTTTACTTCATATTAACACTGTATTTCTGCAATATAAAAATCTTTGTTTCTTCCATGAATATTTTAGGAAGGACCAGCGAAACACTATATATTTTACAATACGTAGCTTCTCAGACGCCAACGGCATAAGAACAAGTCAAAACTTCCGCTCTGATTGATCCAAGTATTTTAGTCATAACACCATTAGTTTTGCTGGACATGTGTCAAATACATCACTTGTCCTTTAAATGTTTTGATCTTGAACCTGAAGTAACTATATCCAATACATTGTAGTTTAGTTACGATTAAAAACAGGCGGACAGATCAAAGGTCTAAGTTAAAATATCATAATTTACTAAGCTGTAACATGCTTAGCATCATATTTAATTGGAGGATCATAAATTTAAACGTATAAGGGTGCCATCACCTTTTTCATGTATTAAAGATATTAGATTACAGTAACACTGGTAAAATTCCATATCTTAAATATTACACGCTAGTGAAATGATTATGCCATCACGTGAACTTGGCTCGTGCCTCCCCACGCACATATTGAAAATCGCAAGCTTTGCCCAAGGGCGTCCGTGACGGTCGAGCCGAACTTATTGAGTTTTCGCACAAAGCGCGTCAAGCATCAAATCCGTCCCGTCAAAACGCAGTAAATACGCTTCATACGCGCCGCGCATTAATTCGTTTGATGGACCCATTCGAGTCCACCCGTGCACCCCTAAGGGATGAGGGTGTCCAACAGACATGGAACGAGATGGACGAGTGCAATTTGTATCGGCGTGTCCTCTTCTCGCCTCGTGTTGTGAGATGGGGGCGGTAAAACGCGGCGTTGTGGTGTGAGGGGTCGCTAACGCCGCAACTACAATTTTTATATCCACTCCGCCGTAAAGGGTTTATTTTACGCGGCGTTATCGTTTATTGCCCACAAATTATTGGCAGAGGAGCGTAAACGAAGGAATTCAATAAGGGCGACAGATACGCGCGGCGCGGATCAGTTTTATTAAAAACATTACGCGTGTAATGGGCGACGTTTATCAAAGTGAAAAAAAAGGGGTACGGTAACGACCAAAAAAATAAATTAAAATGTATGTTCAATAATAAAAAAAAAATACTTCACTAAAGCATATTTTTTTACAAAAATAAATACAACATGGTGAATCTTTAAAATCCAGCCTTATTTTATTGCTATTTTAAAAATATTTTAAGACGCCATACAATAATGTTATGATAGTACAAACAATAATTGTAACATTGAATATTTAAAAATAATACAAATCGATGATGGTGCACACCCAAATAGATGAGCACCATCCCATATAAATTTATCCAGCTCCTCATAGCTATCGCTGAAAACATCCTTGTGTTTTGCAAGCTTGTTAAGAAGCTGGGTGAACTGTGCAATAGTAACGTTCTCAAGTGCGTGGAAATATATACCGAATATCGACTTTGTTCATAGTTTTTAAAACTTTTAATGGATGTCCGCTCAGATACAAAATCGTTTCTTAACGTCGACAATTCCAAGGGACATAAATATATATCGATACAATAAATTTAAAAAATTGAAACGACTAAAGCATATTTTTTTTCTATATTAAAAAATAACTTTTTCTATTTGAAAAAATGATACTTGAAAACATAGCTTTAAAATACTTTAAAATGTATTACTCCAGGGATAAATTTTTATTTGAAGTCAATGTAGATAAAAACACAATTTTCAATTTCGTGCAGTTAAAAACAAGCATTTAATATATTATTTAATATATAAAGAATGTCTCTTTTTAATTAAAGTAAATGTCAGGACAACTCTTTGAGCGTAAGACTGAGCTTGTCACAAATTGTTAAAAGCGTATTAAAACTTATTTATATAAATATTTGCGACTTGCTAATAACAAGTATTAGTCACGCAAGCGTTATACAATATAAGATGACGTGCTTATCAAATAGTTTGGGTGGATTAAAGCTATTTACAAATGCATATTCAAATTTGTGTCAATTCAAATACAAGGAGACCAATACAAATCGGTGAAGTGTGCCCAATGACAGTGCAAGTCAGTAAAATGCGTCTAGAAGGTACACAAATTACAATTGTTCAGTGAAAACGTAGTCAAATTTTTATCTGTTAAAATTATTATCGTTACGAACAATGCCATTCTTATAAAAAGAGTAAAATACGAGACGGTCGAGAGTGGAAAAGAGCCAAGCACCTCCCTTTTCTTCAAAATAACATAGCGTATTCAGGCACTTCCGTTCGGAATACACATCCATCGTAGCTTCGATTTGGGACACACGAGAGTTCAGCCGAACACGAACCAAGCGAAGCTACGTATCTATTTATATACCATTGCACAAGTCATATGTGATTTCAAAACTGTTACAATAATAATAGAATGTGGCTATTTGCACTTACCGTGTTCCGAACTAATCTAATATAAGTTCAAAAACATTAATTAGTTTATGAACTTTTATTAGATTAGGTTTTGGTTTGAACATCAAATGGACGTTTCGTACTTACAGTGGATGCAAATAGCCACACACATAATAATAATATAATATAAATGATCAATTCTATTTAAAAATAAAATAAACGCTCTACCGCAAAGGTTAAAGGAAATATTATCGATAGATTTCATCTAGTCACTTTGATCTGTGTTTTTGAAAGTTTCAGTAGAATACATAATACAAGTACACTAAATCTTTGTTACGACAACTTGAAATCGAACAAATATACAGTCGTTTCTCTATTTTATTTTTATAACCCTCGTAGTGAGCTCCAATCAAGCCATTAATTGTAACAGTAAATCCTTGCGTCCCACAGACAAGACGAGATTACGTCCTGGTCTTATTGAAAAGCGTGAGTCTTGAAAGAATTCATGCCTTACACAAGTACACACAATACATAAATATAGGTGGAGTAGATAGAGGAAAGGAGAGAGAGTAAGAAAAAAATGGAGTTGGCTCATCGCCGACACACGAGGGGCGCTAAATGGAGTGAGTGGATGTGGAAGGTGACGTAAGACACAAAAACTACATGAAAGCAGGAAATGTCCTGCTATGTATCACAAGGTCCGCCACCCGGTTTAAGTGGAAAGAGCAATATTTGAAATTGGACCACGGAAACACACGCGCTCCGCTAGCAGAAAGGGGTGAGTTGTTTTCTCGGTCGGTAGTTTGCTTCGGGTCGCGCAATGAATTAACATCGATTTTCAGACTCCATTAGAGCCGCGATTCAGAAAAAAAATACAGACCATTAGATAGACAGGTGTGAAGAGTATCCACGTTATCAACTTCGGATAAGGTTGAGTTAAATTCAGCCGCGCACCATTGATTTTCTGTCTCTTATGAATAATTTATGGTGTAGTCCATCACGAGGAATTGAATTTAAAAACATTTTTAGCAAAGAACTTTTGATACTACTACACGTTCATACTGAAATATCTCCCGTGTGAAATAATCTGGGAGTTTTTCATCAATTCTGCGGTCCAAACTTTGACGCAAGTCGGGAAATTGACCGATTCTCGCCTATCAATCATACCGCATTGCCTATAAACTTTAACAAATGTTCAGAACTTGCGTTGTTTCTCGTTAATACATGTTTCGAAGTGATTATTTATTAATGCGAGTTGGTACGAGGCGGAATTATGTCGGCAACTCTAAAATGTAACGACGGGCTTACACTGGAAAAGTTTGTATAAATACGTACAAGTTAATGTAAGTCGAGAAGTGTTAACGTCAATTTTGTTTAAATTTTTGTTATCTAATGTAAAGTACCAGAATCGTATCAGTTTGAAAAGCAAACGAGAGCAAACCTAAACTATATTCAATTGAATATTTCATAACACAATGGTTAAGTTGGGTTGTGTATTGTTCAAATTTAGATAGGCCATTGTGTAATGTTCTAAGTTAAACATAATAAAAAGTTTTACAGATTAAAATCAAAATTTCTGTGGCTTTTCAAATCTAAATCAACAATAGCGGTAGAGATAAAATAATCACAGTTACGCTATATTATGCTACATGAGTTTTAACTCAGAAATAATGCAACATTAACAGTTAAAAACATGCGTGATCATCGCCGGCGCTACGCACAGGCAGAACAGGCGCCCGCCTGTGGCGACCACATTAAAAGAGTGGTTTAATTTAATAAAAAATTTAAATAATAAATTTACTTACTAGCATTATACAAGTTGGTATGTAAAGATAAGTGGATGAGGCGGCGGTTTGGGGAGGTTAAGTATTTCAGCCCGTCTTTTCTACAATACTTGCACCGTCTGGTGCTATTGCATTATTGCAACGGCTTCTCGTCATTTCGCCTTGCCGAGCTGAAGTCTTCCTTCCTCGGTTCAATTGCGCAAACTGCGAACCGGGATCGCCGGGCCAATTAAGACGCCCCGCCGGGTTCGCCTCGGTCACATTTTTCACGTGCACACGTGTCTCCTAGATGCGATAAATAACTTAGACGATCTTTGCGGATAATTGGCCGGATCGCGAGGTTGCCGAAGCGCGAAAAGCGGAACCAAACGGGAGATAATATCTGTTCTGGCTCGCGGATTGCAACTAGGAGGCGAATAATGTAGTGGGCAAGCCATATAGCCATAATGGGTATAACAGATCGCTAAAGTCGCCATTAAAACGGAAACAGTGCTTATCTTTTGGGTATTTGCCCACCATGTGGAAAACCGCAAAAATCTATCCGAATAAGAAACCTGGTTAAGAAGCTACCGTTCCGATAATTTATCGCTTTATCGATGAACTACTATAATAAATTTCGGCTCTCGCAACAACAATTTTATGTAATAAGCAGTACATATTTTTTAATACTATTTGTAAAAAAATATTCAAAACAGTGTGCCATTACGATTTGCTTTACAACTATACTGATCTTTAAATCGGGGTATTTAATTCTGAAAAGCAGTTAGTTGATAATTTTTTGTGCAAGCAGCTAAGAAATATTTTTCGTTAGTGTGTCCGCAGGCTCTAGACATATTAAAAGTGGGTTTGCTCTGAATTCTATACGTTGAACTGAACCAAAGGATGCGAAGAGAGAAGCGGCAGCTTCTGCGATCTTCGTTGGTCTAAAATTAAGTCGTTCTACTATTGGTTGTAGTTCAAGCTAAATGTTTTGAACTACGGAAAGGAAGCTCAAGTGTTAACGCTAGTAAAATAAATCCATGAAAAAGTCTCAGAGGAGTTCCCAGACAAAGTGTCTACAAATGATTCTTAATTGCTCGCGTTCTCAATTTTATATTCATAGGGAACTTTTTACCGGCGGCGAATTTTTTTTAAACAAATTGCGATTGGCCGTTAGAACAGATTAGAAACGGCCGTTTGGAGGGCAATGCACGCGTTATTTATTTTCATAGTGACAGATGTTTTATTAATTTTTGATTTACGGCGGATACTTTGTGATTTATTATGTTAAAAGGTTTTCTATGGTGGTGCTCCATTTTAACAAAGAAATTAATTTTTTTAAACACGTTTTCCACAAACTTATTTTTATATAAATTGACAGTTAATCCCTTCAATTGTGAATAGAAAATTGATTTAATTGATAAATCAGGCAAAACTATACAAATAGTACTATACTAAATACGCTTATGAGACTCAACATAATGTGTAAAATTCTAATTATGGTTCTTCAGAAAAGTTTATTTAGGCAGGTCAATTAATATTATAATCAATTCTTCAAATATAAAATTAATCATAATACAACAAAAATAAGCTTTTAAAAATTGAGCGTTAACCTTTTATTCTTAAAAACACCTTTTGTAAAAACTTTGTGGTTTTAAGTTAAAATATTGGATAACGTGACTCATCATCGTTTACATTTAGGATATTTTTCAAATAATTTTTATCTGATAAATATTTATGAATTCTTAAAGCTCCAGAACTAAGATTAAATAAATAAAAAATATGTGTTTCGAGTTGCACTTACAAAAAAGTAAGTGTTTAAGCGCAAAAACAACCATTTTGTTAGTTAATGACATTTTTGAGCAAAGATATAATTATGTGTCACACAGCTTTGAACGCTGGTGAAAAAAAAAACACTAATAAACTAAAGATTTCTGTGTGTAAATATATGAATATAGAAAAACTTTTTTTAATAATTAATACTTTAAAAAATGTCACAAACTTAGCTAAAATATTATTCAAGTTTATACATTACTTTAATTTTATTTAATAGCGATTTCCAGATATTTTTATTAGTAATTTAAAGTTAAAAATATAACTTTAAATGAGACAAAAACATCATTCGTATCATAGTTTATAATATAAGATGATTTTTGATTAATTGTCAATACAAAAGCGATACATTTTTACATAGATAAAAAACGAAACAGAATTAGGAAAACATAATGTACATTACCTAGTTCGTTATATCAATCGAATTATCGTATTTTGATTACAAAAATATTGTACTGCATAATTTTTATGATTTTATATTAATTTTTAAATACTATAAAACTTATCTGTTCGATTAAATTTATAAATTCAAGTAATATTGTAGTGTAAAATAAGTCACTAACAACTAAACAGAAGCACTGCACTCATATAGAAAAGGAAAATATAAATAAAATTATATGCAAGGCGAAGTAACGAGTGCAGTTGATGTACTCTGTAAGAGCAAAGAGAGAAGCAGCTGTTAAAAGATGCGGCGCCTCTCAATGTGTACAATTATCAAGCACCACTACTGTGCGAATTAAAATTATAATATTTGATTGAGTCCAAGACAAACACTAATATAGTGCGACTTAAAATAGCCATCAGGAGCAAAATTCAAATAAGAAGTGTTATTTATACAGTTCCGATTTTTATCTATTTAGCCTGCACAGCATATTTCGGGAAGCGCCCATTCACTTTGATCCAACGGCTGATTTCAAGTAAAAGATAGGGCAAGTATTCTTATTCGTTTCATTTCTATTTTATATATTGATTTTGCATAGTTGTCATCGTCAACGTTATATTCACACTATAGCTACATCGAGAGATGTTAATTCAAATATAATTCGCGTGGTTAAGTTAACTACTCAAATGATAAAGCGCGTCGGCAATAATGGGCATTCACCCTCGCGCCTCTCCTAATGTGTGCGCATTATTCAGTCGCATTACCTGATGTCGCCGTCTTAATTTATGCGTTTTGAGAGTAGAAAAGCTAAGCTCACCTGAAACAAGAACAAAACAGAACAAATTAATCGTGTGCATTCAAAATTTTAGACTCAAAACATAGCTCATAAAACAACGTCGCTCCACTACGTTTAGCGCTTAATGCCTTCATACCGAGAGCTTCGCATACTAGGCATAAAATTTTGCAAAGTTGAATACGAATGCGGCATAAATAATAATTATTTATTACCACCAAGTATGTTAATATTTTATGTGGAAATATTGCGAGCCAGACGTTCGAGATAGCATAAAAATAAAATTTAATAGTCTAAAACAAATAAAACTATAACATTAATGGTCGTTTATTGACATTTCGTGATATTATTTTAAAGGTATTGTGAACCTAATACATATACATTTTATAAATATTTATATTAAAAATATAAAATTTATAAACATAAAAGGTTATTTAAACGAAACGTGCAGACATTAAAACTATATCAGAGCGACGTTTAATAAGACAATTTAAATATTTATGTAACATTAAAATACATTAATTTGATATTTCAACAAAGTTAATTAACATTATATATTTATATAGCTTTATCTAGTATATAAATTAAAGTAATCAAATCGTGATAAGAAAGAGAGACACTAATACATAATTAAACATCTAAAAATTATAATTGTATTATAGAAGAAAGAGACTATACAATAGTTAATTAACTCATAATGAATAAAGAATAAATAACACTATTTAAATATCATTATTTATTTTAAGATGTTAAAATTTGAGTTATATAAGTTACAGTAAATGTATAGTACCAGTGTAGTTATATTTTTCTTGTGAAAATATGACTTAACTGGTAAATCTGGTTATGGGTAAAAATAACTACCTTATGCCTGCACTACACTCTTTGGATGTTGTCCGAACCGAAGTTACAACTAAAGTCGGCCGAGACCTACGACTTCGAATAAGCGAATTTCATATGCCGTCCGGACGGCAGCTTCTGTCACGTATAGCCCGCATGTTTGCGCGCGATCGAAAAATGTGCCAAATAATCGCAATTTTTAAATTGTCATATTATTAAAACTACGCTACTGATAATTATAAAAGTTTGTGTAAGCACTCACCAATACAATATCAGTGAAATTTTTTCGGTCGTAAATATTAAATTTACGCAAAATCTTTGTCGGCTTTTGCAAAATGCCATAAGGCATAAAAATGATACTTCAGAATACGAACACCACATCTGTGACTATCCTAGAAATTGTCGCCGTCGATTCTAAATAAGAATTCGTTATTGTGTGACATTTATATAAACCGATCTAGGAAAATACATAAGGATATTCGAAACGATTTTTTTAACAAAATCAAGTAAAACTACTTACTTTTTAATTATTTAATTTTATATGAAAAAAAAATATAATAACGATATCTGTTTTGAAGAATATACTATCAAAAATATAATTAATCCCTTTTGGTGCCCTAAAATATTCAAAGATGTCAGTAAGAGTCTGTTGAAGTCCCCGATAAGCATGTGGTATTATAACTTGAGCACGTGACCCCGATGCAGCGCTCGACATGCGTGTTGACCATAGGACGCCTACGCGCATACTGAAATTGAACCTAGCTCGTTCTATCTCAGTTTGAGAAACACCATATCATTATCTCTCTCTCTCTCTCTCTCTCGTCAGCAGCTCCAACTTTGGTCCCTTTGACTCGGAAAATAATGCCGACAATGTTCGGAAGCGCTCGAAGCTGGCCAAGTCGACTGAATTACCCCCACTTTACCTCCCGTTCTCGGTAACCTCGGACAACTTCCGAGAGATTTTAGAGCGGGCAGAACCGAACTCGACCGAAGTAACCCACTATATTCTCCGTCAGAGTGTAGTGTAGTGTAGAAGTGATTCTACGAATTTGCTTACGTGATTTTACAAATGAATATTTACGAAATATTTGATAAAGAAATAAATGTAGACAACCTGCTTAGGGAAACGGGTGTATTCAGTCGTATACCTGCCAAAAATTTATTATAGCCCAAATCGACACAAAACTTAGGAGTGTTTCAGATTGAAAAAGAGTGATGCTTTCTGATTATAGTATAATAAATTTATATGAATCAGATGAAGTGAATGTTCGTCGTTAAGGCAATTGTGATAAATACAGAAAGGGGGTGCTGCTTCTATTCCGGAATAGAAGGTATCCAATTGATAGACTAAATATTGAACGCAGTGGATTATAAAACTGTTATGTATGTTTTCAGATCTATTCGATGGAAAAGTACGCGCAAATTTAGACTGCATCTTCGTGATTCAGGTGAAAATAGTCTATAATCAAATGTATTTTTTTAGCAATTTGATCAATGCAGTAAAGATAAGATCGAAATTCATTGATGATGATACAGACATTGTTATTTAATTAAATATAAAATAAAACTGTACTATCTATAAATCTCAGTCCGGTTTAAAATCGACTCAGAAATTTAGTGTGTACTCAACTCGAAGCGTTTACATTGCTGAGGTAAAATGGTAAAAGTTTGATTTCCACTTAGAAACGTTTCCGAACACATATATAGGACAAGCGCTGTTTAAAGTAAGACAAAAAGACGCAAAGCGATAGACTCACGCATGAGTGCGCTCTCGCAAATGCAAGTGAGAATATGAAGAAAAAAAACTATGCAGAACTTGTGTGTGTTTTGTCATCATCCTGTCCTCTTTGTTCGACCCGGGTTCTGAATAATGACGGTGCGAGATAAAAATACGCTTTTCATCCCCCAGTACGACACTCTGGAATCAGGTGAAGTGCAACGAAACGGGATAAAACCAGGACGGAATGTGGGGCAGTAGTAAAACGAAGGGCGTAGGAAAAGTGCATTTTTTTTCAACGTAGGCGTAAATAATAAAACCTTCCTGTTCCTGGAACAATACGGAGTGCTGGATAAGCAATATAAACGGGTGTAATGTACTTCATGGTGTGATAGAATAATTTATTATATAGATATACTATTGAGTGATATAATATTTTTTCATTAATTATTTCAACTTTTCTATATTTTCTATATTTTCGACTTTCGCACAATTCGCTATTTCGCAAATTTAAAAAAAAAAAACATTTTTTTTAAATTTTTTTTAAAAACGTTCTGATAGCGGTGAATCTTTTGCTTCAATCGGACGTTCGTATGATACAAACAGGTCTACGATATGTTCAATTTTGCAAAATAAAAATATAATTAAAGAATACGTTCAAAATTGTGGAAAATAAAGATATATGTATCTCCACAATCTTTAATGATATGTTTCCAAAAAAACACAGCAAAAAAAAAAACATGGATGAAATGGAAAATCTTTGTCATCGTTGATCGATGACCAACATCAAAAAGATGTCCCTCTAAGTATTTCAATTATTTAAACAAAAGCTCTTAGTTTGCACAAAGATTGGAAGGATAGATTAAAAAAATATTTTAACACGGTTTTTCAAGCAAGTAACGGTTGGTTTTACAATTTTAAAATGAGGTATTCTTTTCATAATATTAAATTTACTGGAGAATCGGCTGATGCGGATAAAGATGCTGCAAAAGAATTTATTTCCTAATTATCCAAAATTATTGAAGATGTAGAATATTCCTCTAGCCAAATATTTAATGTAGATGAGACAGGTTTATTTTGGAAAAATCTTAACAATGAAAAATGTGAATGAAGCCTTCACGCATCTTGACAAATTTTTAAATATTATGGAAGATTGTGATCCCAATGGAGAACGCATATCTCAAGTGCGTGGGGCGATCAATAAAAACATAGCATGTTATAAAATACTATATGAAGAAAAGAAAAAGAATAGTGGAAAACAGTTAACTCTTTATAACTTTTCAAAGAAAACACCAGCAAACCCCACTTAAACGTGTCTCATAAACGCCTCTTAAACATCTTATATTTACTTGATAAATTATTTTTTTTAAATACACACAATTTCAATTTTTTTTACTACCCTCAACTTTCGTACATTCAACATTCGCACACATTTTCAGGAACCAATTATGTGCGAAAGTCGAGGGCCACCTGTATACTTTTAGTCACTTTATTTGTATTTTTTTATTGCAAATTTAATCAAAATGACTTGATAGATTTCTTCAAAGTGTCATGAATACCATTATACAAAAAATAAGTATACAATAAAATATTTAAAAAAAATATAAACTTTTTTTCAGTTTCTCATAGCTATTGCCGAAAACATTGTTGTGTTTTACAAGCTCGTTATAAGCTGTATGTCTATTAACTGCTTTCATCATTTATTAGCCTGATTTTAATTTTTGGCATTGGCGTATTCTTTTAATACACAGAAACTTTTTAAACAACCTATATATTTTATTAATAACATGTTTATAATAGATAGACCCGGTGTGTTATTTGCTGTCGAATAGGTGTCTGAGTTCGTCGCGCCCACTTGTGACCTATTACATAACACATCAGGCAGAAGTAATAAATTAACATCGCGTATACGTGAGCACACATTGTATATACAATACATCATAATAAAATACAATATACACAAATATACAATGTGCGTATATCTTTCGCAAACGATATGCGTAATACGGCACAATAAACATTTGAGAGAAAAATGTCACGCGATTCGACACTGTGTCACATCTCTTCCCATTAGTACGTGTTTTGTTGTCTTCCGTTCGTCCCTTGCTAATGTGATTTGCTAGTACGTCGCTATATCGGTATATCGATATTTTAGGGCAGGATCAATGTTTACTCTTTGAACCTATACTATACACATAAATATATACTGAACGGTGAATCCCGGTTAAATTGATCGAAAGCGTATTTGCGTACTCCTAATTGAAGTTTCTTTATAGTATTCTTGTATAAAATAAGAAGACTAAAAATGATTCACTTTTCCATTAAATAATAACTAGCCTTGTGTCTTCAATGAAATATCTGTATTATATTGCATCAAATCTTGATAGTTATAAAAAACTTGTTACTCAATTATAAATAATATTCTTCTTAATTTTATTAGCTGCATTAAGTTCACACGTGGTATTAAAACGGCATAGAAGTTATGTACATATATTACGTGAATCCCTACGACGTGTTTTTGTAGTCGCATAATTGTCAAACTTGTTCCACTGCAGATTCCTCTTAGATGCTATAAGATTACATAGTTACATAGTTCTTGTGAAGGCTTTCTTGTTTGTATTAATTTGTCGAAAAGTTCTTCCGAGTGTGCCATATGGTCACTTGTTACAATATCGTATAGCTTCCCTTATTTTTAAAGTACTTAACTATTGTACCTAGGGATTTCAATAAAACAACTTGATATATACAAATCCGCAAATAATAAATTAATGGTTTGTAAAAAATCTGCTGTGTAATTTTTTGATGGTTTGGTTTGCAAACTTCACAAGCTAAACCTTGACACTATTTATTTTTTCGAGTTTTAAACACACCTCAAATAATAATAATTATATATCAGTGTAAAGATGCCGCGAGAAAATACTTAAATGTAAAAGGTTTTGAATTGAAAAGAAGAAAAGCTTCAGAGCATATCTAGGTTTTTTATACTGAGTTTTTCACTTACTTTTAGCTTAAGATTTAAATTTATTGTGCTTATTTTTCATATCAAATAGCTTTAATGTTTTTCATATTTTTATTTACCAATTAAATCCTAATAAAATATGTACATAACAATACCATAGATATTTTATTTACATTTCTTATATTTAAGATCGGAATAGCATATTCCGTTAGATCTAGGTTAGTAAGCTAGAGGTTGCGGGTTCGAGCTACGACAGCAGACTCAAATTTATTGATTATAAAATGCATATATTAATTATAAATCATAATAATTTATAATTAATATTTAATTGTAGTTATTCATTTATCTGATTTATTTACCCTGTTGTAACACATTGGGCTCACATCTGTTAGGTTACAGCATAATATTAAAAAACACATATATGAACTATTATACCATATACTTCAGCAATGTTCAAAAATATATATTGATTTATAGTTAGATGTTCTAAAGTATCATAAGTGAGAAAAAAAATAGCTAAATTTTTGTTAGTATAACAATGAGCTTAATATTAAAAACGACTCTACGTTAATAGCTATAATTCATTGAAATACGTCGTATTGTGTAATTGTATCACATACAACTTTCTATAATATGTATATGCTTGATACGACAATTATACATGTTTTAAAATCATCGGAAATACATAAAATTAGTATTAATTAACATAAGACTTATAATTTGTACCAAAACGTTATTCTTTCAATGCCAGAATTTCTACTAAAACAGGAAAAAGGAAAGGACTGCGGCATCACACCGTTGTCGTTTTTGGCTTAAAAACGGCGTAAAACTGCACAGTAATAATCACACACATAATATGCACGTCCTAGTGGTGTAAAGGTGTAGTGTACAACCGCTATAATAAAAAAAGGAATGAGAACATAGAAATCTGCTCGAATTTGACGTGCTTTTTTTGCACATTTTTAGAGCGCTTTAATTGGGAAAATTAGACATTTTAAAAAATCATAATCGTACACACATGATATATTAAAGCAATTCTTAACGATGCTTTTTGCGAATTTATCTGCTACTTGTTTTATATATTGTAACAAAAATCCCACTGTTAAGAACTGGAAATTTCATAGCTATTACAGATCAAAAAAGAGAACATATGCTAACCAGCGCTTTTTTTACATCGTATGAACTCACTAATAATTCACATTTTAAATCTGATAACATAGTCACTAGATCAATAAGAAAAATATAAATATCCGTGGTAGATAATACGATTTAATTTGCGAAGTCAGCAAATTCATAACTTTAGGTGCCGTTAAAAACTTAAAAAATGTAACCCATAGGGAATAATATTATAAACGAATAGTTGACAACACATCACTTATATACATAATGGTTTAATGGAAAAAAAGTACGGAATTTTTAATGTTGGATATAGAAAAAGCTTTCGACATGGTATGATATGACGTTTTGATTCACATAATAATAATAAAAAATAAGCTGATGGTGCCGCTATTTTAACGAGTGCTTGAGATCCTAAACCAATCGCTAATAAATTGCAGATTTTTTTTGAAAACTTAAATAAATATTTTGAGAAGTGGGAAAATTAAATCAACCAGAATAAAATAGATTTTTTTATATTTACGAAACGTAAACAAATTTTACAACCGTTCTTTAAAATGAACAGGGCATTAACGTAAAATAAAAATCTAACGTTAAATACTTGGACTCTAAGCTAAAATTAAATAAACACATTTTGTGATTTCGCTATAAAGGGCTTGCTCTCATTGCGGTCCTTAGACCGATATTACCAATGGAAAAAATATATACAGATTTTATGACATATAATCATATAAGACTAAATGAAACATATTTTATGCACATATTCATACTCATCTAATATAAATATCACGCGTTTGGGGATTAATAACTAAATTTAAATTAAAACCGCGTCAAGTTATTCAATATTCAATTGAATTTCGCTTTTAATGCTCACACAAATGACATCTATATAAAAACTAAAATTTTGGCCATAACTATTTTATCAAAATATTAACTAGAAAAATTAAAAAAAAGGCTACATAATTATGAAACTAGACCTTCCGATGATTTACACATCCCTCAAGCATTCTCGCGTTAGCGCGTTTACCACAAAAATAAATTTATATACAAACAATTATTCACACATCTTGCTTGCTAGGTGTGGGTAACAGCAGTAATACTATTTTTTTAAATTGCAAATTATTTAAAATAAAGTTGAAATATTACATATTACACTTTTTTATAATATCTTTAAAAACTTTATAAGAGCCTACAAATACTAACAATCAAGGAACATCACAGAAAATACTATAAGAATATTTCGCGTATACTAACTAATCATATATATCGGAGACTACGATAAAATCAACAATAAATTTAAAAATAAGCATAAAATGTCAAACTTATGGTTCCATATCTTACTGTACAAGGTTTTTAGATTTTATTCTTTAAATGATATTTTTATTTTATTTTATATGCAATCAAACAATATAAGATATGAAAATGGTTATACCTCAGTTATATGTATTATTTGTGAAATTAATTATCATATAGGAAAAAATGCTTTATAATAACAAAAAAAAATTGGTCACTATCAAAGTATAATATGAGCATTTGAAACAGCTTCATCTTAAATTTCATGAGTTCTAGATTTACTATAAGATTAAACAACTAGTATATTATACCAAGTTGTTATTATTGATTTGCTTTAATACATTAATATACTTTACAGAGTTTTACGTAATGTTTACACAGGACGAATTTCATTTATTTTTTAACCATGGAGGCAAAAACTCTAAAACGTATTTTTCCTTTAAAAAATCAAACAATACCCTCGACGTTTTCTTTCAATTTGTTTATCGACCGTGGAGTCCATTGTCGCGTTTTAAACAAATAACTCGCGTTAATTACGCTAGTCGCTCTCCTTTGTCGAAAATCGTCATATTTTTTTAAGCGCGTTTGAAGTTTCGCGTCTTTCTTCTTCTTCTTCTATATTTCATTTTTCCATTCCACCATTTCTGCGCCAATTTTTTTGTACGCCCAAGACAAACAGGAAACTTACACCGAGACGGTGAAAAACAAACAAGAAAGTCGCATGCGCCGTTTTAGACGCGAGCTTCTCGGGGGAGGTCATCGGTCACAGTTAAATTTAACTAAACTTTAAAGTCGCACATTGAATTTCCTCACAAATCCTTATAATATTATTCTGAATCACCTTCGTCAATTTCATATTACTAAGCACGCGCTAGTTGGCTGAAAATAGCGACTCAGATCTAATTAACACTAAGGGTGCGTAAAAGCTTCCTTATGTTACACACTATATACACATATAAAGTATTGTGTATAATTAAGAAACAAAATTGGCTATAGACGTTTTTATCTTTCAAATCAACTATTTTATTTATTTAATATATATATATTTTTAAGTATAGTTTTAAATAGCCCATACATTGGTGACCCCAACGAGTCGGACATGTCTTTAAGTCATGGTTAAAGCTGAGGTTTTTTACTACTCGTTCAAATATCATACACATAAAACACATTTAGTATATGGAAAGAGCATGCGTGAAACGTCGAAATCAGATCCAAGCGATATTTTAACACGCGCGCCGCGGGGTGTTAATGGGTTTACTTCAGATGTTGATGTGTTTCGCATAAGCGTCTTATCGACGCGTTTCATCTGTATTTTTTCCAGCAAAAATTTTCATCACTGCCCCCCAACAATTTTCAGCGCATAAAGAACCTCATACGCACATTTATACATAATATGAATATGAACGAGAGAGAATTCGAATGTACAGAAAGGCCCATACAAAATTTCATTAGTGGAAACTTTGGTTAGTATCCTATCAAAATTTTAGCACAAAACTACTTATGCTTTAGTTATGACAGCAGTTTGAATAAGACGTGTTTGACAATTTTAATACAATGGATAAATTTAAACATCGTTTAGTTATTGATTTTAGATTGAATAAATAGACTACTGAATTTAGAAGTGCATAACTTTAATCGAAGATTACTGTCGTATTAACAGACTTTGAAAGTAGTTATGATTTAGAGAAAAATAGTCATGATTTAAAGAAAAAAAAGGAAGATAAAACCAAAGATTCGTAATTTCTAACCAGAGTCCAAATAGCAAGAGACACCAAAAAGCTCAAAACTGCTCCATCGGAAGGCAGTCAAAAAAAAAATTAGTGGCCTATTTTTAAACGTAAAAAACAGCTAATAAATAACAAGGCATTAGAACACAATAAAAAAGCATGCTCCACCACGACAACGCTGTACCTCAATTATCACAAAATTCACTACCTTGACTTTTAATTGTTTTCTCATGCACTATATTTACAAAACTTAAATACATCCAACCATCTATCCTCATAACTTGTATTTTTGTTAAAAAAAATAAATGTTTAATTTTCTCGATATAGTAAATATCTAAATTATAGTAACAAAATATAATTAATAAATAAAATAATAAAACATTAAAAACATCAATTAAAATTTATGATTCATTAGAGTGATATTAAAATATTGTAAGATATATGAAATATATTATTTAACGGTATGTTTTGACGGGACCATCCATGATCGTTGCGACTAATTTATTTTGTTTTCTTTGGGCTTTCTACAAATATTTTTTTCTCATCGGCGTATCTGAACGGATAATAATTAACCACTTAATCGTCAGCGTCTCACCGGTAAGCATCATAAGATTCCCTATCGAGCTCGACGGTTTACCGTTACATTCTAATTAGAATCCACTACTATTTGCCTCTCAGCCATACACCGTGGGGGTGTTACCCTGCACTTCTAAAGAAATATTTACCATTTTATTTTTATTATATAATAATGCTCTTTTCTTATAATAAATATAAATATTTTATTGGTTTTGGAAACAAAAGTAGTAAGAATACATTTAATAATGACTATAATAATTATATTTATTTAAAATATCGTTTAAATTCCGCACAAAATTTAAAAAAATCAGATACATAAGTAGTAAAATTATAGAATGAAGTTAGTGGTATTGTAGGTTAATCAAATTTATTCATTTAGAAATCCAGAACTGACGCCGATCCCCTAGATATAAAAATGGGAGTGGTGTCGCATGCAACGAAGAAAGAGATAAAGCAAGCTCTTTCGTGTAACGGTATTTCGTCCAGATGACATGAGAATCTTATGAAGCCACCGGTAAGTCACTTCTTGATTATTTTTAAACGAATTCTTTTTTTTTAGAACAAGTTGAAGATTATTGTACTAGCTTCATTTATCAGTAAGCCAAGTGGTTTATATTCATTTTTAGAAAGAGATACTGACGCGTAAAGATAAATAACAGGCGACTCACTAAAAAGTCGCTGGCGTATAAAGTGTTAAACAATATCCATTAACCGTTATATGCCACGAACGCCGTACGAAGCTCTCGCAAAAATCCGCATTTATGCTTTAAAATGATATTACAAGACTTAAGGTATATAAAACCATTTATGGAGAATCGTTTAAAGTTATAACCGCTCTTACTATCATTCATAAAATTACAAAAATTAAATATTAACTTTGCAATGTCATATGCAAATTGTGGCTTTGTAATTTTGAATAACAATGACTGGCATTACGGTTGTATATTACGCCAAGATACTTTGGCACATGAAGGGTTAACAGTTTCAATGCACTTAAAAAAACTGAAATATATCTTCTGAGCAAGTATACTAAAACAGCTATAAAAATATATATAATAGTAATGTTGCCAAATTTTAATTTATTCTATCATCATAACAAAAATATCTGGTTCTGCCTTTAAATATCGCATTGCTCAGAAAACTACAGATATATATAGAGGTCATACTTAATCACTTCTTTCAGAAATGAATATCATCCATAAATGCCACTTCTATTTGAAAAAATATATTTATACAATCTAATAAGATAATAACAACAAATCTGGTTCTAATCTGGTATAAACTAAGGACTGAAAAATATTATATCTTGAAGAATATATAGTTAAACATTGCCGTCATCATTTAATTCAAACAATATCACACAATCCCGAAATATTTATTCGCATCAGAATTGAAATTAGCGATTTATACGGATTATTATATAATATAATAACAAAAAGTCTGGTTCCGCCCCGAATATTAGATTTAAGTCAACCGTAATTAATCACTTACTCCATTAACTATGACTTCGCTTCAGATTCAAATTAAACTTGCACTAAATATAGCTACACTAAATCGACCCATAAAAGTTGCAGTCAACTCATTCACAAGAGTTCAAACCGATCTTCGATGCGACTTGAAGCCTACGCGAGGAAAATAGATACAAATCTGCATTTTGAAAATATGGAGAAAATAACGCATAGGTGAACTTCGATGTACATAGTAAGTATAGGAGAACAATACGCGATGCCACTCGGTACATTGTATGAATGATTTTATATTATTTATAAATATCTTAAGAATGCTATTTGCATCTTTGTGCCTTGCATTTCGCATCAGAAGCTCTGGCATATTGCTTTATTGAAATATTGACTACACGGGAGTTTTCAATAAATACAATATCAAGATCCTTCGTAGAAGTATCTTTGGAAAATATCGGAAGGTCTTACTTTCTAGGAAATGTAATATGACATTAAGCAAAACTAAATGGCAAATGACCATTGATTTTAATTATAATCAAGACTTATACAGTTCTTCAAATATATAATAAAAGTGTAGCAGAAGCGAATGACTCAAATGGTGAGTCTCTCTGGTCTTTGGTCACTCGTAATGAGTTTTAGAGTAAGTTGAATTGTGACAAAAGCCAAGTATTTTATACTTTCATTTGGACGATGCTTAGACGAATGGTTTAAAAAGCGAATTAAGGACCAATAGCTTTATTGTTTAAATCCGCTTTCTGTAAATTCCTTGATAAAAGCGTATAACTTACGGGTGGCTTTTATGGGCAGACCATTTGATAATGAAAAAGGATTTGTTTAAACAAAAATGGTGCCGGAACGGACATTTTGTCAAGCGTTTTACTAAAGGAAAAGTATAATAAAAAATCATTTATTTAAATTTAAAGCAACTTTTCCTATGCCACGAAGCGCATAAAAAAATAAACAAAATTTATATGAGAGATTTATTTATTTCAAAATTTATTAATATAAGAGTATTGATCAATATGTATTCAAACCGAATTTTGGTCAATTGGAGAGCGCAAAAACAATTATCACTTCTCAGAAGGCAAAAATTCACGTCAAAAGCAATAAAATCGTGACGGCGCCGACACGATTTTAGTGCTTTTGACGTGAATTTTTGCCTTCTGAGAAGGGATAATTGTTAAATTAAATTGTAAAAATAAGTAAAGTGAAAATAATGACGTCATATTTACGTAAAAATAAAGAAATAAAATGTTACGCAGATCATTAATGTTTTTTGAACAATAAAAATACTGTAAGAAAATGTGGCGGAACACCGCGTTCATGACAAAAATGTCCTGTGTGCAAGTTTTGCTTATATACGTATTTTAAAGCTCATAAATAAATATTAATTTTTGTGTTATACTAATTGACGATAATAGCTTTCGTGGGGAAAATTCTTGTGTGTTCCGAAATAACGCTTCATTATTGTTTTGTTTGTCCATGCACCTTGTCCGAAAACCATGATACATTAATGTTAAATAATTTCTTATAATCATGGAATAAGAATTGAAAGCTCTTCAATTGACAACCCACATAAATAATGTTTTTACTTATACATTGTTGTAAAATTGAATCATATATTATGTATTTCGTAGCAACATGCATCGCCCTATATGTAAATCTTATTGATCCTAGCGAGCGAGAGAAAGAAGAGTATGTGAATTATGAAAATATGTAACGTTCCGTCATATCACTTAACCTAACGACTTTTATAGCGAGCATTAGGGGGTCGGATGTGGACGAGAGTGGTGGGATAAAAAATAAAAAAGAGTATTTTAAAAGAGAGACGCCTAGAAATTCTTCCACAGTTTAAACTATACACACAAAAGGGGCGAGGAGCTCGTTAATTTTCAACCCTTTCCTCCCGTCTTGACCCTAATACTTCAAATCTGTGCATCTAATGCCCTTTATTACGTGACAGTCCTTGCTTTTACTGTATGTGTGTGATTTATTATAATAAGATTATATTTTAGAACTGTGTTTTAACATTTCTATGAATATGGAAATTAGTACATATATATAAAGTATATAAAACACCGAGAGAAATATATATTATTTGTTTATACGTAATAAATTCTAATTTAAAAAAAATATAAGATCTTTATAAATCTGTTTTGCTGAAAGCTGCGAGAGCTTTTCATTCAAACGCCATAGAAGTGATTTATAAAGTGTTAATGGCAGGTTGATTGCTGCCAAGCGCTCTAACTTTATTTACTTTTATTATTAGAGGCATTTAATTTTGTAAGGTGATTTTAAACGGTAATTAATTAATTAAGTGTTTTATGGAGTATATAAAAAATGTATAAATATTTTTGCCAAGCATAATTAGTAAAGATTCATAGATACATATATATGTCAAAAATTCAAATTATGTAGACACTCTCATCTCGATTAAAGTTTCCTCAACTCGCCCGGCTGATGAATGAGAGCCGAAAGGCGAGATTTTAAACACGTGTTAACAAGTTTGAAGACAAAATAATAAACGATCTCACAGATGTCGCAGAGGAACGCCCGGATGATGCGGAATGATTAATGTCCACGAGAGCAAGGATGCCCGCCATTACATTATGATGCTTGGGACCGATTATATTATTACGCTACACACTTTATGAGCGCGTTGGTACCTGTACATTTAGAGCGAGGTAAATAAACAAGAGCAAAGAAAAAAATCTCAAAAGGAGCACATAAAGTCGGCCTTAACTCCTCGACTCTTCAGCTCATTTCATAAACATATATTCCGGCAGTGTCTACAGTTCGTTTGCATACCGCGGAAAGTGTAAAGACTCTCAGGGATTACTCAGTGCAAATTATACACGTGTTGTTACAAATCCGAGTATGCATAACAACATTTTGCGGAATTTGAATAATAAAAAATGAAAAAATCAAAGAGTTTTGAGTAGACTTGAAATATAGGGATAAAGAAGAAGAGTCTGAATTATATGTTTAATAATTTATATAAATATTAAGCATATACATTACATAAATTCGCTTATAAATTATTAGTGTAAGAAACCAAGAAAACCAAATGTTTTTATGCTACAACAGAGGATTCGTTGGAAGTGAATAAGAATCACCAGACCGAATATCCGGAGAACTGTTTATAAAAGTGTAAACAATAAATCAAGTGACTATCTGACAAGCTTTTTTAATAACTTATTAACAGCATGATAACTAAATATAATACAATTATTGTACCAAGAAGAACTTTATTGGTTAAATTCAAACTGTATTAATGGCAAAAAAAAAACAGATTCAATAAAAAAAACAATCAATGAAACGCAATCGTAAACGACTTAAATGGCCCGCTAAGTCCATACTTTTTTCTAGGCACGTCCATTACAAGTCATGTGTTTTAACAAATTATAAAACAAATCACAGAGTCAGATATGGTTGTCTACATATTTAATGAACGTAATGGAACGTTTATTTGTATAATGAAATGTACGGAATTGACAATTGGCTCTTTAGACGATGGAAGAAAAGAGTAGGGTTAATTTTTCTCTCCTCCTATCAGCCGAAACAAAATAAAACACTTTTTATCTTTCGTTGTAAACTGAAAGGCATAAGCCCAATGCATTACATTCATATATAAGGCTCACTAGTCCATAATTCGGCTTCTAGTGCAATTATAAAACAAATCACAGAGCCAAATACAATAAAAACTTGTATTATGTTGGTATTCATATTCAGTTTCACAACCCAAAAAAATATGATTTTTTGTATGAAGTATTTTCAATTCACAATTGTCTCTTAAAGCGATGGGAGAAGAGGGTAGGAGAGATTCTGCTCTCCTTCCATCAGCCAAAACAAAAAAAAGGTCAAAACTTATTTTATCTTTTTAACATTTTTATAATAATCTTCCGTTGTAATTCAACATACGTTGGCCTAATGCGTTACAACGGGGTGAGGCAATCAGACATTATAAATACAAGTAATTATTTAAACCACCACAACTTTTCAGTCTAAATATTATAGCAACTAAAAGTTTAAATATAAAATTATATATACATATATCCAGGAATCCTGTTTTCAGTTTGATAAAAAAAATATTTAAAGATAATATTTTGTATCCTATATACTTAATAATATGTACATATTATTCATATAGAAGCAATGATCGCCACAATTCAAAGGCGTGAAATATGGACTATACATAACAGTGCAATGTTTCGAGAGCCGCCTGTATGATTATTTATCACGCGAGTAACGTAGTGTCGGCTACATTGAGCATCTACAGCCTTTCTTGCGTCGATATTTTATTCATGCGCTCAGGAAGTCTAATTATGAGACGAAGGACGAAATGATAAAATCGCAATTTCCATAAATTTCCTGAGCAATGATCGGCAAAGGTCTAGCTTATACGTTCACGCCATAAAGCCTACGCAATTTTCACGTACACACGCACTTTAGGCATTAAATTATAATAATTCGGTGCGCATTTAGCGCAGCCCTGACTTCCTTGTTTTAGAGTGGCACTAAACAATCCGAGAAATGCAACACTGACGTCCGTTGATATATTTTTAAACGTCGTCAGCTGGCGGTGGGTACGCGAGGTATTGACTGTCTCTCCCCCTTTTTCAGAGTCCGGAATGATCTTAATGAGATGCTACGACGAGATACGTAGTAATTGATTACAGCCTCGCAACACTTGTGGAGCTGTCAACGGGCGAGACCGCAGAGAAAGAAACGAGGGCGGGTGCGAAGCGCGCCTGTCGCAACGGGTACTAAATCAAATGGTTTATAGCAAAATTTGCAGCTATGAACACTTTATATTATATGTTAACTTTCAGAAAGCATCAAGCGATTACAAACACAGTTTGATAAGGGTAGAAATAATTGCATAATTTAACTATTCTATTGATTAAAACCATATTTAATTAATACCCAGAGAGTTTGATCCGAACTAAGTTCTCTCCATTCTCTTTTTAATTTAAAGTATACATATGATATATTTTTAGCACATTTTATCAGTCTGATGTCAATATAATAAGGATTATATTGGCGTAGAATAATCTGATCTTTTAAAAACGTATCATTCAAATACATTAAGGCTAAAAGGCCGTCAGAGATTACAACGCCTAGAGCTGTGCAAGGAAAACCACCAGAGAACCTGCGACACTGCGCCACTGCACTTACGCTAGAGTGCCACCCAATGAAATAGATATTAAATTTAAAACTGCGTCTCATTCGGCACTACATTATACCACAAAACGTATTAAATTTATATTTATTTTATAATTAACATTATAAAATTTAAGTTTTAAATTTAACTTTATGTTAATTATTCTGAAATAAATATAAATATAAGTTTATCATTTTATGTGCAAGAGGTTTATTTCTGGTTTACTTTTCACAAACAAACCACAACCACAAACTTCTCTGACTGTCTCCGCAACTTCGTGCAACGAGCTCGAAAAACTGGAGAATATGACGTATGTAAACGTTTCTATTCTAAATTATATTTTCCTAATGGACGGATTTATTTATCTTAATCGCCGAAAGTTATTAATATTATATCTTTCATCAGCTAATATAAACGTATCCTGTTCCTTCGGCACCTGATAAGTTGTTTGATATAATTATTCACATATGTATATATCCACTATCACTGTCAGTAGTCGGTAAGCGCTACTAGACCAATTACACGAATTTTATCCGTATCGCTCCACGGTCACTTACTTCTTGTGGCTTTTGAAAGCGTTGACAAAATCCCTCGATTCTAAAAATCTAAGTGAATGTAGTCAATACCGACTTTCAAAAGTATTTGACAAAGTTTGTCATGAGCTACTTCTTTAACAACTTGTTAGCTTTTTTTTGAGTGACTTAAGTCGGAACTGTCATGTACCGATCCGATGAGTATTTCGTTCATTTTTAAGTACCACAGAAAACCAGTCATTTACTACTTTTTCTCTTTATTAATGACATACATGCGGCAACTAATAACTATTTATCGTGTATTCGCACAAATTCGGATTCACCCTCTTTACAAATAAAAAAAGAAAGAAATCGCTGTGGATGTGGTCGATCGACAATTAACTATTTTTCAGCAACGCCAAGTATCCAAATCAATTATTTTACAGCTTTAAACAGAAATACATCCGTCAGTGACTTGAGAGTGACGACCGTGCAGGGATTCAGAATTAACACCAACATCAAAGCGTCAAGATGCTTAGCTTTGTTATGCAAAACTCGTTTCGCTTTATACTTGTATTAGCGACTTGCGTTCTGTACGATACGTTAGTTCGTAGCGTCCTCGAAAATGGATCTATTGTCTGAAATCTAAGTGAAGCATAGTATTCCTTGTTGTTCTGAGACATCTTTACAAGAGGGAGTACGGGTCGTATCTCAGAACAACAAGATGGATCAGTTTAATCAAAAACGTTTATTTATTGGAATTATGTGGAATTTGACCAAAGTTTTTTTACACACAAAACATTCTTCTATTTTGTATAATTTTTTGATATATTTTGTTTAAGAATTTGGTTTTAAAAATATGAATATACGTATATATATTTTTAGTCATGTTCTATTTTCTATAGCTATAATAATTTTTACAAAATCCAGGATTTGTTTGCAGAAAGTTGTTATATAAATATATTTTTTAAGTTGTATTTTCCACTTCCTATAGCTATTATAATTCGCGATTTTGGAAAGTTTTTTACGAAAAAAGTCAGTCACTTGTTGATTATTTTTTTTAAAGCAAATTAATTCATTATTTACGACATATTTTTTAATCGCATGAAATTGGCGTTCAGTTAACACCCCCCCCCCTTGAATTTTGACAAAAAAATGCATGTCATTTAAATGAAATCGAAATATTAAAAAACAAACACTGACTGGTTAAAATTTCCCTCCCCCCCTCCCTTGAAAAATCTGAAATGACGTTCCTGATTCTAAACCAAAAATTATCGGGTTATATCACAAAAAAAAATCTATCCCTAAAATATTTTTTTAAATATGTCATTTCAGCGAAATTATATCGGAATATATTTTCACCGGTAGATATATATTTTTACGAGCGAAAATATAATTTATCTGGCAGTTGATAGTTAAATTATATGATTTTTATACTTTGAAATATAAGCATTTACATACTTATCATTATTTATTAACATGCGATGTATAAATGTTACAGTTAATGTATATTTTTCAGTTAAGTTATATTTTCACTTATCAAGTCCAGATAAATTTTCACATGTATCTGGACATGAAATATACTACTGGCAAAAATATAATTTTACTAATAAATAGGCGGTAATAAAATTATATGATGCTCTAAAATGTCTATGCAACTATATTTGACATTTTCGAAACGTCCATTTACTATTCAAACCGAATTTTAATCAAAAAGAGGGCGCAAAAACAATTATCACTTCCCAGAAGTCAAAAATTCGCGTCAAAAGCAATAAAATCGTGTCTGCGCCGTCGCAGTGGGAATACTCGTTATCACGGCGACGGTACGATTTTATTGATTTTGACGTGGATTTTTGACTTCTGAGAAGAAATAATTGTTTTTTGCGCTCTTCTATTGGTAAAATTCGGTTTATATGTGCTTCATTCGATTCTCACTTATTCTAAATCATATTATTGTTATAGAAATTCTAAATATAAAAGCTGAATAACCGAGTGTTTTTACTGCGACGACATGATTTATTGAATTTGGATAGAAAAATTTAAGTTATCTATGAATATAAAAAAATCGAAATATTAAAAAAAAAAACTACCACTGACTAACCAACTTTTGCTCCCCTCATGGAAAAATAATAAAACTACGTTCCTGCCTTTGACTCTTTGAACACGCCTGATTATTGACAGCTGTCTGATTTACAGTAAGCAATCGTTAAAATAGCTGTATCGTACATATACAAAATGAGCCAAACAAACTTCCCTGGGGTACTCCAACTGGAATTTTACGCGGTATCGAGTGTTCATTATTTAATGGCAGATCTAAATTTATATATTTTATGAATTAAACCGTCATGCCAGATTGTATCTAACATTAAAAGACATGTACTATTTTATATATAAAAACTAGATCTGTATTAAAAAATAAACTACCTTTAAATCTCATTTATAAATGTTTTACTATAATGTATTATAATGCTTTTTGGTATACATAAAATATTTTAAATAAATTCGTTTAGATTTGGTTTATGTAACGCTACGTTCGTTATAGTGCGCATTCGCTCATACGCACTACACATGTTAGTACGTACACATGCGCGCATTACACGTGCCGACACGTGATATGTGGCCGAACATAAAAAAGATTGTGTCATAAATCTGAACGTGAACCGCAATCACTTCCCGGCGCGTTCGAATCGGCGATTTTTCACCGGCGAGATTTCATCCGCGAGGTGAAATTTCGCCGCTGATCTCTGAAGGTGGCGGTTAGGTTTGATGGTTAGCGTTTTTGCCCGGGGTTGTCAAACGGTGGTTGTAAGTTTTGGGGTGGGTCGGAGGATGAAGGAAAAAGTATTGCGATTAACGTAATATAAGGCAAGAACAGAAACACATTCATCAGTTACATGAATAAGCTACACTCATTATCTCTGAAATATCCGAAAGCAATTTAGGTTCATTTTATATAAGGAAAATTATCAAAAGGAGTGTTAATTAGACGTTCTAAAGGCTTGGTAAAAAGCTAACGTCGAATACAGCTAAAAATACAACAATCTTCTCGGCGTGTTTAGACTAGAATAAAAAAATCCTACGGAATCCGATCCTGACGCCAGTCTCTGGAATGCACATCGTGCAAAAAATGGATGAATCTAGTATTATAATTAAATTATAAGTCATGTAATTTCATGGCAAATAAGAGCAAACCGTAAGATTCACTTACCCATCCAGTTTATTACCATATTCTCTATAAGATAATAAATACATAATCTTACAAATCATAATCAATCATTCGAATTACGTTAAGCCGCGGATCTTATCGGGAATTTTGGCGTGTACATTTGTGGTTCTGAAGGCATTCAAGGAGGTAAAGCGGGTGCTACACATTTGCTAGAGACGAGAGAATATGCGATGGGCGCAATTAAACCAATTACCTGGCACGACAGGATCTCAATACCTGTCTCGAAAACAGCCGCGGGGAAATTAACGTTTAATATCCTAAGACGGAGATGAATCGTCAAGAGGAGTCGAACCCAGATTCACACAGATTCACAGTTTTACTCTAAAGACATGGCAATGTAAAGGCTACTGTTGTTTATCTTGAATAAGAGCTATAAACTGTTGTGTGGTATTTGACAAGGCAACACGCATGCTATGTTGGCCATCTAATTGATTTTGAGATTGAATTTTAAAATCTTGATTGAATTCCTCAGAACTTTTTATTACACATTTATAGGTATGTCAATATTGTTTTCGAGTGGTTACTTAACCAATTGCATATTAAATTTTGTCTAAAATATATTTATAAAAAAAAAGTAAATGGACAAGACAAATTTTACAATTTTAGCGTTTCTTGAAAAAAATATTAAATCAAGAATTACAAGTCCCTACTTTTATTAAAAATTGATTATGCAAGAATTCTTCTAAACGGTTAACAACTACTGCATAAGAAAGGATAGGTCTGTGCCAGATGTTTGAAATAATGCATGTTTAATAGAGGTCATTAAAATAAATTTATTCGTGGCAGAAAGAAGTGCGTTACGTTCGTTGTCAATGTGACGAAAATTACAGCGAAAAATGTCTATAAACTACAGTGCAAAATCCAGAGAGCCAAATGATCTGGAGGTGTTTCGTATATTCCGGAATGGAAGGTATTCACTCCATCGGCGGAATAGTGAGTGCAGTGAATTAAAAACTAAACTAGATTTTTTTTAAATATAGACTGCAATTAATTTCTTATGAACTAGTCAAAATAGTCAGTAATGCTATTTTTGTTAATTTATAAAATTAATAAATTTAATACATTAATAAAGTATTTCAATATATAAGGAAAAACTGGCGGTGGAATAGTCCTTAACCCTTTCACCGCGGATGGCTTCTATTAAAGTCATCAAGAAAATCGCCAGTACTCATTGGGCACCTAAAGATGCTATTTATCTTTGAGCCTAATAATATGGTTACTTAGTATAATTTAAGGGCGTAAATCACTTGAATTTATTGAAGCAAAATATTTTTAAGAATATGGCATGAATACGTGCCCCCCCACATATTAACACATTTCGAAATGGCGCGCAAAAAATATCAGCCGCGGTGAAAGGGTTAATAAAGCAAATAAAATATAGTTGGGCTATAATTATCATAGGGATAAAAATCATTGCATAACTCAACTAGCAAGCAAAAACTTTTCGTGGCCAACTTTTAAAAGTTGGCTACGACGATTTAAACCGCAGACTCATAAAATCGTTGATTGAGTCTATTCTTTACTTTAATATTGTGATATTTGAAAAAAATATGAAATATTTATTATTTGAAATTTATGAAATTTATTGCTTTAACACTTCCGTAACTACTGATCCAATTTCAATGAAATTTAAAATGGAGCGGTAAAATAAGGGTCTAAGGACGTTCAATCGCCGGTCCACTAATTATTAAAATCGTTGCCTACATTTTAATTACAATAATTTTTTTAAGTTCATAATGTTGATAATAACTATTATCGTTACATCTACAGCACTGTATAGGTATGCATAATTTTGTCGATTTTTAAACTGCCTTTGCAAAAATAATTGTTGTATATTCTGCGCATCGTCGTTTATAAATGATGCGTGGAGTTAAAAAAAAACATGTCCTATATGATAATTAAATACATTGCATTAATTTGCAGTATAGGTATGTTAATAATTTATTTGTATTTAAACTTAAGTAGGTAAATAAATAATTTTATCAAATTTATAAATAAATTTAAAATAACAATAGGGCAAACGTTTCAAGACACCGTAGACAAAATTGTAAATATATATTATAATAAATAAGAATTTAATAAAATCAAAGTACAATTAAATAAACTACTAAATATATTTAGTTGTTTATTAGAAAATTCATTTAAAATGAAATCCCCAATAACACGGTAAATTGGGAACGTGCTATTTGGGTGCGTGTAGTTGGGGATCTAGAAAATACTTTGCAATACGTATTTAGGTGGTGAGATTTTGGCTCCCTTTGGCTCACTAGCACAAAGTATCGGACGCCCGCAATTTACCGTGTTATTGGGGAGTCGTATTTATAGACAAAACATCTAAAATAGCTGATATTAAAACATTATAATTATGAATTAATTTAATCCTACATATTGATATTTGAGCAATGTTCAATATTAATTATAAATAAATATTGTTTTTAAAATTCATTACAATTTAAATTTTTTTAAATTCATTACAATTTTTTATTTTAATAGTTAATAATAATATTTTCTTTCAATACTTTTAACTTTAATGCGCATTTGAGAATATATGTATTATACTGTTTAAAAATATCCATAAATACAAGTTTTAAATTTAATATTATAACTTACATGAAATATGAATATGTTTTCGTCAAAAATATTTAATGAAATAATTACTCTCATTGAAGTATAAAATTCACACAAACAAAAAAAAAACGAGAAATTCGCAGAAGTAACGATTAAAAAGTTAGTAAAAGGACAGTACAATTTGGCTTTATATTAAAATAATTCGAAATCCCCAAAACTTTTAAGTAAAATAAACGATTTAAAGTATTAGTAATATATAATGTTTTTTGCGTATTATATAGTTTTTATGTATACGTATATACAATTATACACACATATGTTGCCTTATAACTCAATGCTATTATTATATTATTACTATTACATTCACGTAATCACAAATTTATCAAATCCGTTAATTTTATTAAAATATCTATTCATACCAATGTCTGTTCTATTATCAGGAAGAAAGAATCAAAATAAGGTTTCACAATATTGTGTACAATTATTTAACATTGCATTATGTGAAAAATTTAAAGCTTAGATTTTTCCAAACATTTCGATAAATTTAATTTGCTCAAATTAAATTAGAAGAGGTCACATAATAACGAATTAAAAAAAATAAGGGATGATAAAAATAATCTGGCTGGCGAAGAAATGGTTTTTAATAAATTAATAATTGATGATCAATTGTACGAGCGATGAACTTTTTTAGAACCCCTAAAGTAGATAAGCAACACCTTACATAATTTTTTAAGCTTCTCATAGATATCGCCGAAAGCTCATTGAGAAGCTGAGTGGCTCGTTCTAGAGAGATGTTTTAAAAACACTAGCGTCCTAGCGTGTATGTCGTTGACGAAGAGCAAAAATATCAGAGGACGAAGAGCAAAATACTCATCGCAGCGGAAATTGCCATAATTCACATACTGACGACCTTTCAAGGCCTTTCGAGAAAGCGAAGAAGTAGCTCATGACAAACTTTGTCGAATGCTTTTTTGAAGTTGCTATAGCCAATATGGACAATGATTTTAAAACTGAGGAAAATTTTCCCCGCCTTCTAAGGGGACCGTGGAACGACGCGGACAAAACCAGTGTTGTTGGTCTACTAGCGCTTAGCAAGACCATTCGAAAATCCGAAGTAGCTCATGACAAACCTTAATTTAAAATGAAATATGTTTACGTTTTTTTGTGTATCACTGTAATACAAAGAAAAAACGTACCTAGCGATACATTCTTAGACTAACCAGAGTACAAATTAATGTATTTTATTATCTACACAGCTATACACATTTGAACGCATCGAGTATTCATTGTGTTACACGCCACGAATCGCGGTGTAATTACAACTGAACGAATCGCATTAACCGCTGTGTGTTATATCATCCATAGGATTGACTGCGGTTACACCCGCAAATGGTTTTCGACGAAAACCACTCGCCAGATTATCAAATGAACTAAATATAGATGAACTGTGTTGAAAAATGAATATAAGTTCGATATGATCGACGCGCTAGAGGTACGTATAACAAAATGACTTTCGTATCCGTTGAAAAATCAATAGAGGATACATAAAAATAGCATAAAATAACATATGTTTTTTTTATACTTATTATATATAAAAAATATTATCTATGCATATAATTATGACTAGATTAGAAAATGTTTTGCATAAGTCTGTAAGACTAAGCATTAGTGTGAATATTATTCAATAAAATACAAAGGATTTGAGTTATGAATTATATTTATTGATTGTAAAAATTCCGGTTCAACATGACAGGCTTTAGACTAGTGCGTTACAACGAAGTAAACACAATCAACAACTACTGTGTAAATAGTGAGACGCCAGAGTGAAATTAATGATATATATTTTATTCATTATAAACTAGTATTACAGCTTAAAATTAATACATGTTACTATAGCTCGATTTTTTTTAATTAATCATCACGCTATTCATTTGTGAGATAAGTAAAATCTAGGAAAACCTAATCAGTAACAATCGATTTAAATAATAATTATACAATGATCTCTCAGACACGATAGAAATTTAAATATAAAAGGGGTAATATGGAATACGAATCTAGGTCTTTCAAGTATTAATCGCCGATGTATATCATGCTGGCTGAAATATTGTCACAAATTGCAAAATGTTTAAACGCTTTGATAACTTCTTACAAAGTAAGGTTTTTAACAACCAAGCTACAAAAAAAAACTGACAATTTTGATTAATTGTCGTATTCATAACATGAGCACTTCTTACCTTCGGCTTTAATAAGTTAAACAGCTAGTTAGTTCATCTGAACCTGATTTGATTCACGGTTTAATTTGAAAGGTTTAATGATTTTTGTAAATGCACAAGTCACCTCTATTCATAAAAAGGGTGACAAATTGGGCATAAAAAACTATAGACCAATCGAAATGTTGTTAGCTCCTGCTAAATTGCTCTAAATAATTATCACTTTCGGCAAGTTTCGTGACTGTTACCATCTGTCTTTAAACAAAAAATACAGGAATTCAAGTAAAAGTCGTTAAACAGATTTTGAGAAGGCATTTGACAAGGACAAAAATTGTCGTATGAGTTAACTCAGTTATTCTCGAATTATTTGAGCGATGTCAGCTGTGTATTATTTTTATTATTATTTATACATATTATATTTTTTATGCATTATTTTTTAAGCATCGTGACGCATTTGGGTAACCTGTTAGTTCATGATGGTCTTTAATTTAATTTAAATAAATATTTAACGCCTCATAAATACTTTATATATGCATTAATTAATGGTCCGCTTTGAAGATTTATTTGCGGGTTTAATTAAAGGGTTTTTGTGAAGTCGTGTACGTTATAAATTAATTATTAAATACATTATCATTTATATTAGTAGCATAATATCAAAATAATTACCCAAGTTAGGCAATAAAGTGGCATATTTGATATAATCACGTTTTTTTAATATTAAACATTTGAATAGAATTACATCAAGGGTTAATTTTGTTGTTGACGTTATAAGGGTTCTTTTTAATGCAATTAATTTTTAAAAATCCCACATTATCCGATTACAGATTTCATATTATGTAATCTAATATGTTTGGAAGATTAAGCATATTTTTTGAATAAAAGAAGGCTTTGTATTTTTTATTAAAAAAATTCTCACACTATCTTTCATAATGAGATACTTTAGACATTAAATGTTTTTGGTCAGATAAAAGTTATTCAAATATTCAGGTAATTGCTTTTATGTATCCGTTAATGTTTCACTTCCGGTTTTAATGAAGATTAAATTCATGAATAAATATCGTATTTTTTATGATATACAAAGATACTCTATTATGATTATATTCCATCAAAACGTATCAATATTATTATAATCTATAGAAATCACTCGTTTTAAAAGCATTAATGTGCCGTATACAAATTAATTAAGATTTGGAAAAAATCTTGGGTCATTAATAATCAAGGCAAGATATGTGGTAGCAAATTTAATTTCTAAACAAAGCAAATCCGTTCAATGATTATGAATTTATTAAAGAATGTCTTGAAAGTATGGCAGAAATAATTCGTCCCAAAATCCTATTGCATGTTACAGGTATGACTCAACTTCTTACGAGTATTGGCAAATAATTTAATATTAACGATGAACTGACTTCTTTAGTTTTGTTGAAGAGAATTTTTTTCATAAATTTGTATGAAGCAGTAAAAGCATCATTAGCAATATTTCGCATAAAGAAAAATATCCTAAACTATACAAATATTATTCATGACGTCTCACATAAAAAGTAAATTTATTATTTCCCGTATGAAAAACACAAAAAGGCAAATTAAAACAAAAATATTACATGAACATAAGTATTATTTGCATCGCTACTTATTTTAATAAACAATATATTTATGTACAAAAAATTCAGGCGATGCAGTTTAGAATATCTAAAATGTTAGACACCTCTGACTTTTCTGCGAATTTTCCGCTTTATCTCTGGGTATGTAGATCATTTGAATCGTTCATTTCGAGACCAGATTTCTTTAATTTGGTCGCTTAAATGCTGAGAGCGCGCTTGGAATTGCTCATTAGAGACATTCCACGAAATTCCAGGGGAATTCGGCGGGCGACTGAGATGAGCATATTATACATACACGCACACACGTGGAATGTTTTCGTAACTGATGGCTGTCAACAAGTGGATTATAGGTTTGAGAAGGGACCGATGCCATATTGCTGCAACTCAGTCATAAACGAGATGGATTTTGTTGCGGTGGAAAACTGCCAAGGATCGGATTAGAGCCGCGTCAATCTCCACAAGGGAATCACGGTGCCGATGAACTGATGCAAACGAAAAACTATTGTACCAAATTATTTTAGATCCCTATGCAGGGCTGCTGAGAGCGAACTTGGGCCCTGGGAAACCAACGATTCTGAGCCTCATGACAAAAGTGGCATTTTATATTTTTTTAATATCGTAATATATTTTTATCGGGATTCTAAACATGAGGAGTGTGACGTCGCAGCCAGTAAGATGCATGTGGAAACTAGTCAGAATTTTATTGGATTATATTACATATTGCGACAAATGGGTGAGATCGTTATTCTCCGAGCAGTAGTGGAAAAGCTGGCGCAGGGATAATGTCTGATCAGACAATGCTAATATATAGGGAATAGTACAAAAATGCGAATGGTTAATAAATTATTTACCCTTTTAATGCCAGAGAGAGAGAGCTAAAAAATATATATGTAAAAAGATGCAGCGGGCCGATTTTTCAGCCCTGCACATTTAAAAACAAATTTATACCTATTTGGTTTTATGGTTATATGTAAGCTTCTGCAAAGTATTTTTTAGCATTTTTTATTTTTTAGAATCTAGCATTTTTTGTGTGTAACAAAGCAAGTAGCCGCTGGGAATTTTCACTAATTTACATATTCTAGTCTCCATTTGGATATTTTACCATAACGGATATTTAATATTTTCACAAATTATATTTATTACCTCGCCAGTAGCATTTAAATTATTATTTCCCAAAATTATAACCAAAAACGCTTTATTTTATATTTTTATTTATTATCAAATTATAGCTAATAACGAATTGTTAACATGAGAATAGATATAAACCAGTAACATTTATGTATATTGTATTTAATTAGTGTTTTAATATTATTGAAATAAACTATTAATTATAAAAAGTTTTTCAAAATTTAAGCGAATAAAAACAGTTTTTTTTATAAAATGATATGTGGGTATTTTTAGATACTAGGAATGAATTTTCTATCAAATATTTTTAATAAATGTGGATTATTGCACACATCATAGAAAGCAAACATTTTTTTTAATTAAAAAAAATACATATAAGCATTTTTATGAAATACGATAAAATGTGTTTTTTTTTTCTATAAAAAACACTTGGCAGTTTTCGCATAAATAAGGCAAAATCATCTGGCATTAACAGGGTTAAAGTGACACGCACTTTGCATAACGAAACTTTTAGTTTTTGAATTATTTCTAACAAGGAGTAATTGCATCACTTAGATTCCAGCCTATTCGAGTACGCTTAGAACTAACGTATCACACAGAACGCAAATCGGCAATAAAATTATTGAAACAACACGCGCTCCGCATAGCGAAGCCGAGCATCCTCGACGCCTTATCGCACACTTTGGTGATTTGCTCACAAAATCTCCATCCTTACTCGAAAGTCATTCCCAAGTCAATAACGGTATTCTGCCTAAAATTATTTCTCCTAAACTGTAAGAGAATTCCGCCGGATAAAAATAAGCTTTTATGCTCAAATTACGTGAGGGTGTAACACAATTACAGTTTTTTGACTAATTATCTTATATTTAAAGCTATTCCGGCCTCACAACTGGTATATGTCAGTCATGGTTTGATGATAGATTACACAATATTTTACTGACACGTGAGATGAGTGATACCTTACGGTAGTTCTAGAATTTCCTTATGGATTTTTATACATTATAATAATTAGTTTTCAATGATGCATAGTAATATTTGGTTCCTTTTTCAATCGCGCCTTTTAATAAATGATACAAATAAATTTCTTAGTTTTTATCGATATTTTAAATGTCTTAAGCACACGTTTAAAGTTTACAAAAATATTATGCAATTATCACCAGTGAAACATATGTATTTTTTCCACTAAATCGAGCCATTATTATAGTAATCGACTCGGATAACATTCACGTCCTTTTGTAACTTTTCCACTACATTTGTGTGGGCGCGTTTTTTTTTTATCTCGAAAGCGTAAAAACGCGTCCCTTAATACGCTTCTATTTCTATTTCGGTTCTTCTTTTCGTTTGCTTCTTCCTTGCACTCGCGCAGACATTCCTTACAAACTTGTCAACATGATTTATGACGAGATCAAAAAAATATACATACACGCGCGTTGCTTTCACTCCTCCTTTCGTTACATACACTCACCAAATTAATAATGCATACCCCATACGCCTTTTTTACCTGCGAAACGCTTCGAATCCAGACGTGGCCACGTTTGAGCCAAATGTGTGTATGTATATTTGCGTATGCTCATTTCGCTCGTTTGCATGATTAAAAAGTTGCCCTTTGCACAGAAGCAATTTAACTACGATGAGATTGCCGCTGCGTGATTTGTCAACACCGTCGGGATTTAAAATAATTGTTTGTACCGAAAGCAAAGTTTTATGCAATACATAATTTAATAGTTCACGGACTGCTGTTTGTATTTCTGTTGACATAATTTAAAGTTGTATAATGAAATAGATTATTCATAAATAAGATTAGTTCAAATTTATAAATATATCTATTGAACATACATTGCTAATGAAACAAAAACATAGGCAAGTTTGAAAATAAACGAAACGTCATAGCATATTCACAGAAAATATAATCACTCTTTTGGTTTTGCTGGTAGTTTAAAATAGTGAAAAGTGGTTTTGGGGTTACGCTGTGAAAATTGTTTTTTAACCGTAGTTTCCAAAGCAATTAACTGTTAAATAAATTCACAAAGGAAGCTAAATTGGTATTATACTGAACGATATTATAAAAAAAAAACAAATCAACAAAATCAAATTATATTATACAAACTTCAATAATTAAATCCATATTTTTTTCTTTATTCGATAAATGGCTTATTTATTTGTTCAAATTAAAATTGGCCAAAACTGAAATTCCTCGAGAATAGTTTGAAGAATTGCTTAACACATACAACTTTCTGCAAGAACTCAGCGAATCATATCCCAACGATCCTAAACGGCTGGAATACAAGAACAGATAAATAACATGCAAGGATTCTTCGGTGCATTGACAGAATATTTCTTTTTGCGAAACGGTCACGAGAAACAATATATCACCGGAAGACAAAAAGCACAGTAAGGCCACAATATTATTGTAGCATCGGAGATGTCCATTAAACAAATATCACTTTCTAAAGGTGTATACATATTTGGTTGTTCTAATAAGCGAGTGCAACGACTGGCTGGATGATCGCTGCATGACTGTGATTGGTCAGCAAGCTTTGTAGCCCTAAATACTTAAAGCTGGTCTCCAATGAGGAGACATATACTCGAAAACACTAGCAGACACTGCTCGCCCGCAGACAACATACGGTCATGGACGCTCACATCCCGAGAAGGACTCTGCCATATGAGCACCGTAGCAGAGGGATCAACCTCAGCTATACTGTCGCTGCCACACCAATCAGAACTCTAAGGATCTTCCACTGACGTCATCCCTCCGCCAGCTTCTCTTCCTCCCGCTCGGACAATAACGATCTCGCATATTATTGTCAGTCGCAATATGTAATATAATTTAATATAATTCTCACTAGTTTCCACCTGCGTCTTACTGACTGCGAAATCACACCCCTTAGGGTTGCTAAACAATAAAAAATCCTTTTTTTATAGCCAGGGGAAGGATCAAGAGACGCACAATACAATATATTATTGTAGATATATTTATATAATTAATAAACAAAATTAGATAATCGTTTAAGAAAACAAACTGTAATAGAAGGATGTTTTATTATAATGGACGCAAATAATCAAAGGACCATAACGGACTTATCTACTTCGATTGATTAAAGAGCGTTGAGTTACGAAGGAAGTTCGGAATACCCAAATCGTAAAAATATCATTAACAAGTGCTGCTACTTTACATTTTTCATATTTCAAACAAGGTAAAGTGGAAAAAAAACCTCTTGGGATTATTGATAAAATGAGATTTATTTTGACCGACAGGAACATTTTATGACGCTACACTGTGGAAAAGCCCCCATAAATTTTATCAATCTGCTGATTTTCACGCGGAGCAGTATTAGTTTTTTTTTTAGTTTAACGCGTTTATTTAAAATATATTTATTATTGAAATTAGATCAAACAATCGATCAAAATTAACTGTCTATGGTCAATAGTTTAGAATCATCTTCAGCGTATAGAAAAATTTGGGTACCATATTTTTTCATCATCATAGTATAATTTTTGCAGCAAATTATAACTTTAGACAAGTGCCTATTTTGACCCTCGACCATCACTAATTATTAAAATGGTTCTGCTTTGTGTATGGTGGGATTTCTCTGGTGTGATCCATTATGAGTTGCTTGTACCCGGTCAGACCGTTACAGAGATAGTTTATTGCGAACAACTCGAGGTCATAAAAAACGTCTGTTTTGGTCAAAAACAAAGAGGATTCTTCAACACGACAACGTGCTGTAAAAATGACGCAAGCAAAAAAAGGGAGTTTTTGGAACTTTTACATAATTTTTTCTATTTATGGAATCGCATACCGTCAGATTATCACATTTTCAGATCGTCATAACATACGTTGTAAAAACTAATATATTAATAAAATTAAAATTCAATTTAATAAAAATTAATGGAAAATCAAAATTTATAGAAAATGGTGTCGAAAAATTGCCTATATTGTAGTAAAATTAGAATTAATGACGGCCATCGTGTTCCGTGAATTATAAAATATTAAAACTAGATTTATGAACCTTTTCCTTTATTGACTGTGACGGGTGGCAATCAGACACGGATTGCACCGCTGCAATAGTACTTTATTGAATAGATGTAATATTTTGAATTAAATGATATTATGGCTGACACACGAGGCACCGCCGACCGTCGTACTCCCGTTGTTGTACGCCAATGAAAGTCGCATTCGCCGCCGTTAAGTCAGTGTTACTTTTTTAATATCTAAAACAAGTTGACGGTTAGATGAAATCTTTTGGTATGAATCCAACCGGTGTTTCTCAACTTTTTTTATATTTAAATAAAAGTGGTTGATGAGTATAACAAGTACGCAAATTATATATAGAAATTTTCATTCTAGCGTCAGAAAGACGCCATTCACAAAAGGGCCGGAAACAACGCCCTTTGTCGCATCGATACACTTTACATCATCATTCGCTTAACCGTGAAGCGAGCCGACCTCTTCTTCTCCTTTCGATCGTCTCCGTGTGCCAAAACATTTTCGCATCTGTCTCGGTCGAGGCGGGGGCGCCATGGTGACAACGCTGGAAGGGGCGCGGCGCCCCCGAGATAATTCATTCCTTGTCACCCCCATCACTCATTGTTTACCGAGCAGTCCCTCCAAAATGGATATTAAACGTACACTATATACCGTTCCGCGGCGGGAGGACAAACGTGACAAACGCCCAGGACATATTAAAATTTTGCGGGCCGCACGCGACTCGACTCGAGAAAGACAGACAGACCAGACCGAACGTTTGATTCGTTTCTGGAAATTAGCAGTCGACCTCGGGGGACGAGGGACGATTAATAACGGCCGGGACGTTGATTTATTGCGGGCCAATTGAAAAATATTCAATTATGACGAACGACATTGACACAATTCGGCGCGATTGCCAAACCCATTCGGTTTTGTGCGATTTCAGCGAAAATTATTGAAAATCCCCCCGCGATTATTATACAATTTATCCAATAATATTTGCTACATCATTACTTGCACTATCGCTGTATCGTGAGTTAATCAAGTTATCTCAAAATTCTTTGACAATCAAGGTGAAAGTAGCAAATTTCAAAAATGTCTGTGTTGATTTGGTTTAAGCTCCACTGGTTGCGAGTTCAGAATCGAATTTTTTAAGTCAAAAATGATAGTGGCAGCTCTAAAATAATGACTTGTTGATCAATGTGTTAATTAATTTTAATTACAACTGCTAAAATTTTTTCTCTATTTTCAAGTAGAAATTTATGTAGTTATAGAACATATAAGTGTATCATACCAACGTAAATTATTAATGAATAACGTTAAAAATTAAAAATGTAATTAATATTCTATTATTATATTCATTTAATTTATATTTTGGTTTAACCCTTTACGCCCTGCCCTAAGTTCGAATAAATCTGAATCAACGAGTATATAATAAATTAATAAATTTTATGTGTAGAAAATAATACATTTTAGTGTAGAATTATTTTTCATAAAAAGTCAAGTAATTAATCAATTATGGAGTAAAAAATAAAATTAAAGATTTAACCGTGAAGGTGAATAGAGATGCACTATAGACTTTATATAAATATATAAAAAAATCGTAATTAAATGTTTAAATTTATTTTTTACTGTATAAATGACTGATAACGTGACTTTTTAGTGAAATTAATTCAGCACTTAAAGGGTTAAAGAACAAAAAAGGACGTTTCGCAACTGTCAAATTGTGTTTAAGGGCAAAATACAATTTCATTTCCAGTGAAAATATAAATTAATTATTTTATACATTTTCAATGGCCTAGTAAGTAAAATGATATTTCTACAAGTGAAAATATAATTTCACTTAAAAATATAATAGTTTAATATACATTGTGATGCAACTGTTTTTTACTGTACATATAGTATTTTATTAAAGTCTAATATACATTTTTTTCAACGAGACTTCCCTAAATCTCAAATAAAATACTGTAAAAATAAAGAGACACGCACAATTTAGTTGTATTACATAGATAAAATTCGAATCAGAATTTAAAATTATATCATATTTTGCGCTACTAATATAGCATAAAAGAAGTAGAAGAAGAAGATTCATAAAAAAAACACATTATTGTCACAAAAGACAGATATAAAAGGACCGACTCTAGAAGCAAAAGTCTTTCAACAAAAAGCGAAACTAAGTTTTTTGAAATACATTATCATTATTTTCATGATTTTTTGTTTGATTATATTTTTTTTAAATAATTATTTTTGTCGAGTACTTTGATTAGTTGCATATGATAGTAGTTGAATTGCTGAATATATATTATAGAAAATTTAAACATAGGAACAACTAAGATAAGTTTTAATTAATTTACATTACAGTTTCCTAATTCAAATTTACCAGTACATTATTTATCGATAGTATATAATCTAAAATAAATTAGCATTTTATAAATATTTAAGAAATTCGAAATATTTTATATTGAGTTTTAAAGCTTAGCAAAATTAATATTTTTATTACTGAAAATATAATTTCATTGGTGAAATCGTGACTTTTGAAAACCATAAATTATAACCAATAAAAAAACTCTTTTTCAGTAATAATTCAATATACGTCTATAGAAAATATTAATAAACCACAAACTTTAATTTTCACTAAAGATGTGGTTCTGAACAGTAACGCGATTGGTTCTAAATGAGCTGATCTTCCATTTGTTTAAACTTCTTGGAAGATTCGCTTTACTATATATTCACGAATCACATTCGCACTTACGATACATATTCTATTTGGGCCTTGCTATTTTATAAATTTAATATTTATTAATTATTAATATTATAATTTTCAACAGATTACATTTACTATTAGCAAAATAATTTATTCAAAACTAGTTTGTAAATTACAGTGAAATTTTGAGTTATAAATGACTTGAACACAAATGATGAACTGCGTGTGAAATGATATACGAGGTGTATTTATTACAAGGGACAGTTGACGTCAAATGGTACTGTCATAGTACATGTAAAGTACCAAAATAATTTAGTTATTTTTAAAACTAAATGTTCACTGATTTAATCGGAAAATAAATATTTATTGATTTAATCGGAAAATAGCAACCTTACAAGTTGAGAGTATTATGTACGCGTGCCGTAATTGCTTTCAACTTATGACATACAAAAAACGGTGGATATATTACACGACATAATAACGTAGAAAGTTTAAAATTATCATACGTTGTAAACGAAATTATTTTGAAATTTACTTTTCATTAAAACTTGAGCGTATATTGCGCCGAGACTATATTTCCTTGAAATTTAATTTGTTAAATCTGCACGGCGAAACACGTGTTGACAGCTCCATGTATATATATATACTATATACACGTATATAATTTATATTATTATGTATGTATATCATAAATTTATCATATATACATACTGGCGTCTGTCTATATATTTTTATGTAATATTACATAATCTAGCTAAGAACAAAACGTAATCTTACGTGGAATATAGTGACAAAATAATTGTGATTTATAAAATATATTATATATTAAATAAATTATGAACACAAGGATGTATCTATTATTATGGCATTATAATACACTTGTGCACAATTGAACTTCATAGAAGTGCAAGACTATTAATCTTGAGCTTATTAAGCAAATACTGGTGAAGTTTATTGAGGTTGTGATGTAATGCAGACTATTAATTCGTGCTCAATAATAATTGAAGAGATTGGAGAGATTTGCATATCTATAACAACACAATACTCAATAAGCATATATACTAGTCTTTGCAGCGACTTTCTATGCTAAATATAGAATAATTAACTAATTTCTGCAGCAATAAATATACGTTAAATAACATTGGCATAATCATTTACCAGTGAATGTTTATATCTGCTTGTTATTTATAAATCGTTTACTTTAGCACGGTATCGCAATTTTTAACATTATTCACGTTTATATTCATACATAATTAACATATCACAACACGCGTCTTTGATGTGTCAGTTAAATATGATACAAAAAGGTTTGTTATTTTTTGTATATCACGGTCCAGTTAAATTTTAACTCAGCGCCGACAATGCGAACGTTAATCGCCGCCAAATCAGATTTAACGCTTTCCAGAGCTTTGCTTTTTTGGAGGCTTCTTTTTATTTATTGAAATTAAATTTTACACGCATAACATAATCAACCGGCGGTTCTCAATGTTCACGTTCGCGTGTTTAATTCTTCGGTTCGGATTATGAATTTTAAACTGTTGTGCGCGGAAAGCGATCGAATTGAAGTGGGTTGGGTTGAGAGGGATGGAGGTTTTTGCACCCCTCGTGTGCGATTTTTGTACTAGCTATCCGTTGTTTTCGCGCAATCTCGGATAACAATCAGATTTAATTTCAGCGTAACGAATCCGCGCGTCACGTTTCGAATATGTTATGGCGGACGTGTGCGTTTCGATGATTCGGACGTACGCAGAAAATTATGGCGTTAATATTTTTTCATATATAGAAAAAACACAACTGACTAATCGACATTAATACCTTAATATAAGACTCATAGTTTACTACTACTAACACGATTTATAAGCAACAAAAACTCCCATACAGTGAGCTCTGACGTCTTGAAATTTGAATATCTTATTAATTCAAAAATTTTAAATTTTCAACTTGAAGAGTCATATCTATCATAAGCTTTAACCTTTTGAACGCGTTAATCAAAAATAATATTTAATTTTTTTTTTTTTTTTTGAAAAATGCAAATTTTTTCTTGATACTGTGTTTAAATGTTCTGATATTTTCATTTTTATTTATTTAAAATGATATTTTATGTTAATTCGCAAAAAAAGTTTTTTCTTGAAAAGCATTTTTTTTTACTGATTTTTGCGTAAAGAGATAAAAAAAATCAATTGGGCGACTTAATTCAATTTCCGCGTTCAAAGGGTTAAAATAAACATTGTACAAAAATATATCTTGCGATATTATATTACTGTGTAATCGGTAAAAACTTGCAACGACTCTATTATATGGAATGTATAATTCGGGCTACGCTACCTTCAGCGAAAATATTTGGGCACCGACTATCTTTTGTCCACGGTTTTATACATGTGCTTTTAGAACTGTTAGTGCATGCACGCTTAAATACGCAATCGTTGATTTTACATTGTTAGATTAGACATAAATTTATTATTTATCTAAAAGGTTATTATACTACAGCAGCAAGTCCCATTAAAAACATAAATTATTGAACTTTATACTATGCTTAATTTTGCAAAGTATTTTTTTCAGATATTTCTAATATTTATTTTGAAAATTTCCCCTTTATTTACAGAGAGCTAAAATATCGGCCCACCGTGGTAATGCAAAGACTCAAACGGGCCGAAATATCAGCTGAGCACTTTTTAAATGAAATTTATAATTGGCGATTTTTTGTGAGATTTGTGCGCCACTTCAAAATAACAATATAACAACATTAGTAATAATGTATTTAGTATGTAACAGTTTAAGTTTAAGTGCATTTTTTGTTCTTTGAAAATCTTACATAATGAAATATCTATTTTTGTTATAAACAAAAAATATATTATACGATAATAAGATTCAGAAGTTTAATTAAAAATTGTTACCAACGGCTTTAAATTTTTTTTAAATAAATATTTGGTCTTTTTTTGTTTTATTAAAGTAAAATCTAAATATTTTTCCTTCTTTTGGGAACAAAAAAATCACATTAAAAATATATGTAGATAGCAAGATTTATTAAAAAAACATAAATAATACTAAAGTAAAACGGTTTAGAATATAAAAGTTAATTTCCTATGCTATATAAGCCGTGTAGCATTTTTATTTTAATTTGGTCTAGCTAAAATTTTTTTTTAAAATACTTATTTAATCAGCATTAACCGGTATATTTTTTGACAATAGCATCTATTCAAAAAACAGCGTTAATATATAAATTATATTTCACATCAATGTAAAAAAATTTTTTTTTTTATGTTCCTTATTTTTATATAAATTTTAACAGAGCTACATTTTTTATGTTTTAAATAGTCGTCTTCTGGAAAAAATGCGTATCAGACTGGCAAACGAAATTAGCCGAAATATTCAAAATACAGTGAAATCGCAGTATAGCGAAGGACCAAAGAAAAAAATCATTATACTGAAAATTCATTATATTGAATGTAAGGAAGATGATATATTTTTTTTAATTACCATATTACTACAGCATCAAAATAAGATTGCTGAAGAACACAATAAAATTTATTGAAAAAATGTTTTATAAAAAAAGTTTGAGGGTCGGCGAAACACCATGAATATCGCTTGAGAACACATCCAGCACACGCCAAGTCAAGTACGAAATGAATTGGAAGAAATATTGTGTCATTCTGAAATTCGGATCAAAATACTTCGTTATACTGAGATCAGTCTTCGTTACAATGAAAACATTTTGTATGAAAGTTTTTCGGGGACAAATTGAAGATTCGTTATACTGGGAATTTCGTTATTTCGGTATTCGTTAAAATGAGATTTCACTATATCAATTTTTAGAACAGGTTTAATTGTCGATATAAAACTACGGTAGTTATAATCACATCAACATAATACTTGTTCTAAAAATAGCTCTTGTAAATTTTTTTACCAAATTTGTTAGTAAAAATATTTGAACGTTTTAAAATATAGATTATTTTGTTATTTATGTGGGACATAACAAACCTTCAGGATATGATAACTGCAATAGTTTGATTCATTTTGTAAAATCGATTTAAATTAAACATTTTTTTTTTACATTTTTGTTCATTTATGAAATTTAAAGACACATGTCTGCAGTAGTTTTAATCACATTGGAATAAAACCTATTCCAAAAATAGTTAATGTAAATTTCTCGGCTAAGTATGTTACAACCTAATCCGCTACTTCATTTTAAAATTGCAGTTATTAAAAAAAATTATAACAAAGATTTTTTTTTAATTCTATATAAAATAAAAATTTGTTATTCCGGTTAAAAATCGTGGAGAAAAGGGTAAAAAATTCAAAAATATTCTATAACAGATATTAAAAAAAAATTAAATTTAAAAACACTATTGTATTTAAAAATGACCACAGAAAAAAAAAACAAATCGCAGATTTGCTTCTAAAAGCTTTTAAAATACTACCCTCTATTTTATATTGTAGGTACTATTCTATACATATTTAACAATTTTATATATTTAAAATAAATATGCTATTACACAACTCTAATTAGAAAGCAGTCTCATGAAGATTGTTGATGTAAATCCTAATTGAGCTTCGAATGAAAGCTCCACAATGTTTATCTTCACACTTGATTTTAAGTATGTTTTTAGAGCAATTTTTAATAATTAAATATGTTCAACGGAACCCTTCTTTACGACTAACCATTATTTATTTTATCTCAATGATAGTGTTATCATTAGTGAATCGAACTTAGCATTCATGCTCAACGTACCAAAAACGGCACGGTCAACTGTTTGAGTGCTTGGATTCTGATGATTGTTTTTTGATGTTAGACATGGCACATAACGCTTTATGACTGTGTGTATGTGCATACATGTATGTGTGTATACACACTTGTGTTCATAACTTCTTGTCGCGCTGTTCGTAAGGAGCTTTAGTACTTTGGTACGAGAATTTAACATTAAGCCTCGCCGTCTAAGGGCTTTTGGGTAGGTACTGAATGTTGCGTTTGTGGTCGTATCATTCGACTGGGATCACTCGTCGAAGTTCGAATCCAGCGACAGAGGGAATCGCGTTTATGTGCCTTGTTTATGTGCCGATAGTAAAAACGAAGCGAATTATGTGCCGGCGTCTGAATGCAGCGCTTGTTACCGCGTGTTTAGCAGTAAAAACCATTTTGGATTGAAATATAAAGTTGACAAATGGACTCGAGAGCATAGTCGTTAAGGCATTTGCCGCCTTTCCGTATTTTATGAGGGTTTATTCGTATAATATTATTTTTAGGCACGATCACAAAATCAAAACAACAGCTTCAACGTAAACAGAACCAAGCGATATCAGATGAAATAAAATATATATATATATATATATATATATATAGTTTGATATGAAATATTATACTCCAATAAATAGCAAAACATCACAGAGCTTTCAAAAGCTCCTCCATTGTCTTATATTATGTCAGCAGTTGATAATCTGTACACTTTGAATTTAACGGCTGTCACACGCACGTATCGTTTATATACACAAATAATATAATATAAAAAATCGATTACAAAACCTCCTATTCATCATTATTGCTTTTTATTTTTTAGATAGCATCGGAAAGCTCTCATAATCGGTTCTGCTATTACGAAAGCATTAGTATTTCTGCTTCGTATGATATATAAAAATATAAACGGACCATGAATAATGGATCAGTTCGACGACGATTTGACGTTTTACGAACGATTTTCGATAGGATAATAGATTACGGCGCGGTTAAATACAACAGTTAAAACCTCGGTTAGTGTAACGGCAGCGAAGCGTGGAATTAATAATGCGGATATTATCGACCGAGACGCCTTCAGGTTTTAATCCGAAATGTTGTACGTTCTTTGGAATAGATTATGACTGTAATTATGTGCTGTTTTGGGGTTGATTTTTGGGTGAAAATGACAGGTGCGATTATGACGAACTAATGAATATTTCGTGTGCGGTTTATCTACGAATCTACATTGATGTTTTGTATACAAAAGTTGATGTCCGGTTTTGCTGTGGAAATATTTAATTGCGTGAATACATCAATCCTTCGTGCTACTACTTTGTATGCAATCAATCCAGACGCAAGTCTTGTTGCTTTTATTCCAATTACTTTTTATTACAACCATGGGCTAAATTGCACGTTACACGTGCTTACAAAAAATAAACAAAAGTGCCAGAAAAGTCATCACTCCCACTACACAAAAGTGTTGCTCAGTGAGTACACGACGGGCATTAATAAAACAAAGCCGACGAAGTGAGTTACAGCCGTGTTTGGACTTGGTAATTTTCGTCTGGTAAGTGACCAGAACAGTAAACCGACGAAAGAGAGCAATTTCATACAAATATACATACATACACACACTAGGGAAACTTAATATCCGTTCGTACAATGAGCGTGATTCATTTTTTACGACGTAACAAGATAAATTGTAACATATACACGTCATATGTGACTGACCAATTATTGAGCATCATTTGTGTTTAAATAATTCAAAAGGTTATGAATATGTTTTAATTTAAAATAATTCAATGAAAAGCGGTAATGTAATTATCATGCCAAATGAAGACTAAAGCTTTCCAAGCTTTCCGAAATTCATAGAAATTGTTCGGTTCATTTAAAAACTATTTTCGTTTGTTTATAATTTTTTTTGAATTATTTAAATACATTTGAGGGTTCATCTTGATTATTTCCATGCAACGTTTTATGTTTATATTTAGTTCCTTTTGTGTCTTTCAAATAAAAATCAATCAAAAAAAGATATTATGATTTATCGATCAATATAACTAAAAGCACAATATGTTAAAAACAGTGATTTAGTATTTTTTTATTATATTATAATGTGTGTGAGGGGTTTCAACTACCTGCACAATAATTAAGAGGTCATTCTAATGATAATTACGAACAAACGAAGACGTCTTGAAAGTAAGAGTAAAACTCAGTATTTTTTACAATAATGGAAGAAAAATCTCGTGAGTTATTAATTGTAAATATTTAATAGCACACTCGTTCTGAGACATTAATCACAAATTAATACAAAAACCGCCGAAAAAGCTACTCTTTATTTGGAAAGGATGCTAGCTAGATAATATATTCTATTCTGCTCATATTACTACCGTCGGAGTAGCACTTTTTTTGAAAAAATGGTCAGATTGATTTCGGCGGTCGAGGCACCGCCGGTCGTCATCTTCTCAAATATGTTGCTTTCGCCACCACCACGTCATTGTTGTTGTTATGAGTGACACCTGGCATGTGGCAAAATAAATCGGCCCCAATAACTATTTTGTGTTGTAGATTTTAACTACATATATATATATATATATATATATATATATATATATATATATATATATATATATATATATATATATATATATTTATTATTATATTTTACTTAATGTTATACGTATATTTAAAACCATAATTATAATATATACACGGACAGACTAAATAATTTTGACAAACCACACAAAATTATAATGATTTATATTTAATAAGTTGAGGCATTTGAAGAAAGAAAAAAAGTTGTTTCTTTAAGCAGCACATAAGATGGAAGAATATAAATTTCGCAGTCTTACACAGAGAGAGTAGAAGAGACTCACAATTTTGTGAGTTTATGTGAACTGTCATTAGTGTTTTACGTTTATATACATTTATATTATTTTAGCGTGTAAGAATTCGATAGCAATACTCAAACGGCTTTCTACAATTGAGCTTTCGGAGAAATTTGTTAAAAATAATGAACATCAAAATTTTACATAGAGATTGTCGATTGCGAAAAATACGCTAATATGACACGTGTCGCCGCAACTGACTTTAATGACGTGACATACTTCATTATAAAGTGGAGCTTTTTGCTCGAAAGCTTTCGCTCTCAACGAAGAAGCAACATTGTTCCATCGATTCTGAAACAGATGCAGTATGCATATACACTATAATGATACAGCATAGTTCAACATTCGATGCAAAACCATATCGAATTACAGATCGTTATCTCACGTCTAAAATGCACAACTTTCAAAGTATCAAACAATAACAATAAAAAAGCAATATAATTCGCGATACTCTCGCAGCAATCAACTGCTCGTAAAAACGAACGAATGAAAAAATAATAGCGCGTACAAAATATACACGGATTCGCTCTTGCGAAAGGAAAGGAAAAAATCTTCTGGGTTTTGAAAAATTCACAAAGGATACGCGATGACGGGCTCGGCGTAAATTTTGTATGAATTACTAAAAGCTTTTCGTCGAATGTTTACAAATCGACTATCAAAAAGCGCTTCGAAACCCTTTGCTATGAAATAATAAACGTGCGTGTCGCGTGTGATTTGGTCGGATCAAAAATGAAAAATTTACTCTCGGGAAGTGTCTATCGCTGGTTGTATTTATACCGTATGGTTATGGCACAGCAATGCTAAGATGTAATAGGATATTTCTGGGGAATGCTGTGCTTGCTCTCTTTCTCTATCTCTCGGAATGAAACTCTAATGGGAACCTAAAAACACTTCAACGAAACGCGACTGTGTGAAAGACAATGCCTTTTATGATTCTACAAATTTATTAAGATGCCACTTCTTCGTTAATACGCATCTGATTTCAGAAACACTAAAGGAAACTTGGATTAGTCATATGTAAATACATACAGACTTCCGCTAAGTTATTATTTTTTAAGGCCAATTGAAAGTCAAAACAAAATCATTTATACAAATTGACTTTATAACTATATTTTGCTCCCACTACACTCTCTGGAAGTTATCAGAACCGAAGCTACAACTGAAGTCAGCCGAGATCTACGACTCCGAGTAAGCGCCCACTGTCGCAGATTTCATATGCCCGCGAACTTCGCTGCGTGCATGACGTTCGGACGGCGGCTGCTGTGACGTAAAGCCGTCATATTTGCGCGTGATCGAAAAAAGTGCCAAATAATTACAATTTTTAAATTGTCACATTATTAAAATTATGCTACTGATAATCATAAAAGTTTATGTGGGCACTCACCAATACAATATCAATGAAAACTTTTCGGTGGTAAATATTCAATTTACGCAAAATCTTTGTCGGCTTTTGCAAAATGCCATAAGGCATAAAAATGATACTTCAGAACACGAACGCCGCATGTGTGACTATCCTAGAATTTGTCGCCATCGATTCTAAATAAGAATTCGTTATGGTGTGACATTTAAATAAACCGATCTAGGAAAATACATAAGGATATTCATAACGATTTTTTAAAAAATCAAGTACCACTAATTATTTTTTAATTATTTAATTTCATATGAAAAAATATATAATAACGATATATGCTAGATTCTAGCATATATCGTTATTATATAGCATATATCGAACATATGCAATTAAATGGGCATCTTTAGCTATATCAGTTGCCTCATCTACTTGTATGGCGAATTTCGAAGTACGCAGCCGAGAAACTAATTGATCGCAAATATCTTCAGATATATCATTGATTCTTCTTTCGACTGTATTATCAGCAAGCGGAATTTGTTGCAACTGTTTTGCATATGATTCGCCGAACATTATTCGAACCATATCAATAGCTGCTGGTAAAATTAGAGTTTCTCCTATTGTATGTGGTTTCTTACATTTTGCGATTCGGTAAGAGACATGGTACGAAGCCAATAATGCATTTGGTGATACAGAAAGAATATTTTTAAACTCATCCAATTTTCTTTCAAAATATTCTATGGACTTATCAACGTATTCAGAATGTAGAGTTTCATGGTGCCGTTTTAATTTGACTGGTCTCATACTATCTGAAGCCAAAACTTTCGAACACAACAAACACATTGGTTTTTCCAAGCCATCTATTATTATTAACTAGTGAATCCTAATGATAAATAGGATGAACTGTATTGTCTTTTCTTGGGAGCTTTACTTCCTTGTACTTTTTTGATTTTATTCCCACTAGTATCAGCATCAGTAAAATATTTTATTGATATAAATTAAAATCAATGATAGTTTAAATAAAAAAAAATGAAGTTTAAAATATACTAACGATTATTTTCAAGAAGAAATCACGTCAGAAACAATTAAAAAAAACAATATCACGCCCTGCCGACACGCTTCAGTTGACACGAGTGACATTTAAATTTGAGGTTATTGTTTTATGCAACTAGCGGTCGTTTTGTGTATTACCGAAACAGAGGTTTGCAAACGCGCCATTTTTAAATTTCTCCGCTCCAGATAATTTTTTTAATAGGAATTAAATATATGTTAATGTAAAAAAATTAACATTCATGCACTGAATTTTCACTGTTACGTTAATATATCAAGTTTTATTCATTTGTAGATATTATGGTATAAAAAATAATTCATTAAAAAATGTTGGCGCCTCCCCTGGCAATAGTCCACGCCTCCCCTGGGAGGCGCGCCTCCCAGGTTGGAAACCGCTGTGCTAGAAGAATATACTATCAAAAATATAATTAATCCCTTTTGGTGCCCTAAAATATTCAAAGATGTCAGTAAGAGTCTGTTGAAGTCCCCGATAAGCATGTGGTATTATAACTTGACCATGTGACCACGATGCAGAGCTGGACATGCGTGTTGACCATAGGACGCCTACGCGCATACTGAAATTGAACCGAGTTACTCGTTCTATCAGTTTGCGAACCACCATATCATTATCTCTCTCACTCTCGGCACTTAACACGCGAGAGACCGAAAGGGGAAGTATCTCACCGCTCGCGCTCGAAAGAGCAGTTCCGACTTCGGTCCCTTTGACTCGAAAAATATGCCGACAATGTTCGGAAGCGCTCGAAGCTGGCCAAATCGACTGAATTACCCCCCACTTTACCTCCCGTTCTCGGTAACCTCAGACAACTTCCGAGAGATTTTAGAGCAGGCAGAACCGAACTCGAGCGAAGTAACCCACTATATTCTCCGTCCTTGGCCAATCTTGGCCAACTTCCTGAGTGTAGTGCAGGCATTACGCTATACATTATAGGTAAATATTACAACTAAAAAATAGCATATCTTATATTTAATCGAACAACTTTTAACCTTTGTAACATAAATAATTATCCGCGGCATTGTATACAATTATCCAACTTAAAATATTTTTAATATTTTCTATTAATATATCAACTGTGTAATTTATTAATCAGTGCGTCAACTTTAATTTTTATATTTTTATATAGTACCAAAAATGTGATTTTATTCATAATGGCAATTGAAGCTGGGAATTATAATTACTTTTAAAAAAACGACTGATTTTATTGTGTGACACAAAGATGTATGATGAGAAAGGAATATGTTTTTCTACTAAAGAAGGTACTAACGTATTTTTTATTACAATTAAATATTTAATCTGATGATTAGGTACATTTATAAAGTATAGGGTTTTCAAAAAGAAATGAAAATTTTACGTTAATGAAGGACAGCAAAAATACTTGACTGTCTTAAAATATTGGCTCTGAGCTTCAAAAAATTAATTGCGATTGGGATCTGAAGATTATTTGGCATAGACTAAATTAAAATATTTTAAGAGACCGCAGTGAGAGTTCGCAGCAAAATAGCTTATGCCATATATTCTATTCAATACAGTGATACCTCGAGTTACGAACTTAATTCGTTTCCGACGTCGAATTTCAGATACATGCGACATAATAACCAAAAACACTAAACAAATAGTTACAGCGCGCACAAGCGCGGTGCATCACGGTTCGTGCATCAAATCTAGGTTCGTATGTAGAGGTCAAAAAGAGATCGTGGTTCCATCGTAATAATCTAACTAACTTTAAACGATAAACAAAATTAAAAAATTATCATAAAAACTAGAAAAATGTAAATGCAAAATATAGACCAACCCAATAGACCAGTGCAGTAGTGGGCGACCAATACTTGAAAGATCTGGGTTCAAATATCATATGAACCACGATGTGTTTGAATTTTTATCGTGTCTAGTAGATCAGAGTTAGTGAGTATTAAATAATTATGATCCTAGATATCCCTAATCTCACGGATGATTGATTAAAAGCTGTAATAATTATTTAAAATTAATAAAATATATGTATATGTGATTTCAGTATGGTGTCTCACTATTTGTATGTTTTGACTGTTTACTCAGAAAAAAAAGATTCACTATATATAAATATAATAAAAATATAAAAATTAAAATACTTATTTAATATGTAAAAGTTCTTCGCAGAATCCAATACTTATTTTATATACGCGAGAGTTAAAAATATAAAGCATTTTTTAAAATAACATAATAAAATAAGCAAAATATTTTTCAACTAAAAACACATTAATATAATATAATATAAACATCATATTCTCGTTTATGAAAAAGTATACGCTACATAATATAATAAATAATCTACAAGCAACAGAACCAAAAGTCGATAAGCATCTCATATATATTTTATGTAACACATTCACTAACACCCATATGAAATGATATTCACATTATTTTATTTATAAGCTCAACATTATATATATATTTTCCATACAGACATTCAACGAAACGAGACTTTATTAGAAAAACATATTTCAATATTCGCGAAACTCAATTTTACAACACACATTTTCTAAAACATATACATAAATTCGACACTCACCAGAATTTCATATGTATGATACATACGTTCATGTGCTGGGTGTATCGTTTCGTTTTCATTACGTTTTACGTACCGCCCATATGCGGTCCTTCAAAAAAATAAGTCTATCATATAGTTCAGAGGGTCGTGCCCTTTATATAAATTGTCATGGAGAGCCACTTTGCGACGTCTGGGAAATTTCTTCATTTAGAAGGACGACAGGTAATGACAGATAGCCGCAAAAAATATTCAATCGAGATCGGTCTTCTGAGGCTAAGTTACAAATTTTCGTTTAAACTGTCACTGACGCCAGATGCTGTCGGTTAATCGAAGATAGATGTTGGCCAAGCGTGGACACGATAGGGATTTTGCCCAATTAATATATTATCATAAAATATACTAGATTAGAGATTCAAGGGCATAATATGTTATTAACCAAGGAGCATTAACAAATCCTTTGTTATCTCAAGCTCATATAGTATTAACATGTATGTTAACCTCTCACCATTCAACGGTGCCTTGAAAGTTCCAACATACTATCAACGTCCATTTACATACACATCAGCGAAGACAATAAGTACGTACAGCTTTCAGCCAAGTTTCATAACCAATATGTCGTTAGGCGCGCAGTTTTAATTTTCACCCGACGTGTATAATTCGCAACTGTGGAAAGTTTCCCGGGCACACTTCAATTTATATGCACACACAACTTGCAACCCGACCTTTGTCTCGCTTACTCCTTTTCTATCGCAGTGTTTCCCAATATTTCTAATGAAAAACGTACAAAAAATGGATACAATGATATATTGAAAATCTAGAAAAAAATCTGGTTACATAAAAATACTAGAGCAAGCATCGGTTTATTGAAAAATATCCAATAAAGAAGTAATAAAGGCGTTATATTATAGATAATAAACTTATATTTAGGAATATTATCAAAAACTATGTTATAATGAAAGATGATTAATCATGTGTGAAGATTAATAATAAATATTTTAAAAGGCAAGACAGGTCATGTGTGACGTCATCAGGGTAAGGTACAATAATCAGGTCGAATACAGCAATTTTGTTTTTAGTTTTATATAAATAAAATACCGTAGAAAAAGTCTGGGGTAATTTATTTATTTAAAACAAGTATGAAATTTCTGGACAATCATAAATCAAATTTTAATTTCAATATATACGCATAATTCGAAAACAGTGGCATCTATTGATTAAAAACTATTAGTACCGCTTACAATCAATAATTGTCACAATGCACGACGTAGCTCGATTTTAAGAAATTAATCTTTACGATATCTATGAAACTAGAAAAATTTACAGTAGTTAGGAAATATGCCGAATCGAGAATTCTTGTGTTTCGAAAAATTTGCTGATTTTACCAGAAGTTTTTTCTAGAGAAAAAAATTATACGAATAAATTTTAATGTTTTACAACCGCTGCACAATAAAGGTTGGGTCCGTGCCAAATGTCTGAGAATGTGTATTCTTTCTTGGAAGCTTTTATTAAAAAAATAAGCATCAGAAAAACCAAAAAATACTGGTCGTTAATTTCGCATAAAATATGATAATTATAAACAATTTGCGCTCATAATCTTGCGCTTTGCACTCGGAACTATGTTTTTTGTTAGTGTAACATTTGTAAATATTTTAGCTAAACAATTCATTATTTAGCAAAAATATTTTTATTGCTTAACAGATGAGAATCAATGTCAGGCATCGTGTTTCTAAAATTCTAGATAGGACTTAGAAACAGAAATAAATAATTATTTTTTTAATGAAAAAGTCCAATAATAATTATTTAATTAATATATAAAATATATTCTATTATACATAACTATTAATACTTAACTTTATTAACAAAAATTTCGCTCGTTAAGAGGTTTTAATAAAAAAAGTATAATATAATTCTATTATAGAACATTTTGACCTCTTTTTCCATGAGAAATAACGTGCAAAAATTTATTCTCCAGAGGATGCCTAAAATCATTTTCAAAGAAACGTTGAGAGAAAAAACCCAACTAAACGCAGAGATAAATAATAATAAAATAATCATAAACATATATGTACATACATAAAAAAACATTTTGAATAATGGTTGAGATGAATTCAGATCATTATTATTTTTTAAGCTGCGTCGTTTTTTAGTTTTCTGCAATAGGTAATATTTAGAAAATAATTTTAAATTAGTAAAAAAAAATATATAAATAAGTGTTTGTTCATAGCAATGTTCTTATAAACCAGAAGAATAGTGCTATGCATTTATAGAAGATTAGTATCTAAAACTGTTTAAATAAAATAATTATCGGTAAATCGGCGCGCGTTGGGTGCCTATAAAAAGAACAAAAACTTCAATGCGCAAAACTTCTATGACTTTAAAAACAAGAAACTCATTTCAAGATGCACAAAATAAATTTACGTCCACAATGTTTCGTTTAAAAATAAATAAAAGGTATTATAAGTCAATTTTAAATAAAATGCTTTGAAAATATTTTAGAGATTTTGTATCTAAAGCATTTTGTACACAATCAATTACAATTCGTAATATATATGACAAATTCATTGTCAAAAATATTTTTAAATACATTGTCAAAAAGAAAATAATTAATTAAAATCATAAAATTAGAGATTTGTGCAGTGAGATTATTAATTATGTTCACAATAAAATACAAATTACAATAATTGTATTTTTATCTGAGTCGATATTAGTTATAAGCTGTATTTAGTTATTAAAATTCAGACCATACGTCACGATAGTAAAATTCATAAAACATATAGTAATTTGAAAAAAGGAAAGACACAAATCACATATGTAAATTTTTCAGCTTTCCGTATGTATACGAGAAAATATTAACATCTTAATGCACCGTATTGAGCAGTTGGACGGTCATCGCCTGAGAAGAGTTGGCAAGGGCTCCAGTCCTAGCCGTTACATACAAGAACAGAGGACGCGAATGAGAACTATGACAGCATTTGGAGCTGCTTTAGTTCTCAACCATATCTCTGAGCAATTTCAAAAACTATTTAATTACATATACACGTATGTGCGATGACAAGTAAACGTCTCCCAGCGCTCCTAAAATGAAAGCACCGACAAACAATAATCAAGCACAAATACCGAAGGAATTTACGGTGTACTTTTTCGATCCGCAATTCATTACATTGAGTCATTACGCTACAAATCCATATAATAGTATGCTGCGGACTAGGGCATCATAAAGAGTGCGCAATACCAAAGCGCGATTATTAATTTTTAACATATAAAATGATATTATATTTAATCACACAATTACAATTAAAATATATTTCTACTTGTCCATTGTTTTGCAATCTCGCAGCCACAACTACAATCTTATCCCAAGTTTGGGGAACGCCGCTCTATCATATTATACACACACACATCCACGCCGTATCCATGCCCCTCGTCGGCTTTGAGCCGGGGCGAAACTGAACTGGCAACTAAACTAATTAAATATCTCTTAATGTGTAGTTCCAGTCAACTAAGCTTTTCTTTGAAACGCGCGAGCTTTAATATTCTCCGCGGGAACGTCTGCCGCCGGAGTGCTACCTGGGCAGGTGATGTAACACAATACTAATTGAAGAAATTAATATATTCTTGATGCGAAAGCACAACGAGGGCGTACGTACATACCTATCGCACTGTGTGCTTCGAATAACGATCGAAATCGGGGCTAATGTCGCTCGCTGTGTGTGAGATGATTATTGTGTGTGGATATTGGGGCGTTTGTTTTAGATGTCATCAGACGGAGGCTGCGATTGATGTATCAAGTTACTGTGACGGATTGTGCAAATGAGGTGCGTTAAAAATTACAGCTCTGGAGATAATTAGATTGAATTAATGACTCGTTTGTATAAACAACCACGAGAGAAATTCCAATATATATGTATATAAGACAAATATAATTACCATTTATTAATATCGTAAGATTACTATTTAGCATCAAAAAATGTCATTTCATGACCAACTCAAAAGCAAGAATGTTGTGCAATAGATGTGACCAGTAGATGCGAAGAGAGAAGCGGCGGCTCATGCAATCTTCGCTAGTCTAAAATTGAGTCAGCCTTCTTTTGGTTGCAGTAAGATGAAGAGCCCTTGATGTTTTGATGCATTGGTGGATTTCTGAGATAGTCTCAAACGAAATGTCTTAGATAAAGTCATTAGACGAAGTTTTTATTGAACAAATTGTCGTTGGTCTATAAATCAGACTAGAAACCGCTGTTTCGAAGGCAAACCCGAATGCACGCTTTATCTTTTCTCAAAGCGAATAATTTTAATTTATAGCATGTACTTTGTGAATTATTCTATTAAAAGGTGTATTACAGTGGTGTGCCATTTTATCAAATAAACCCATTTTTGTTAGACGGTTAAAACGCATTAACACATGTTAAATGGACTTTTATATTTTAATAGTATAAGCTAATCCCTCCAGTTTTGTATAAAATAGTGGTTTAATTGATGAATCTGTATACAATATAAAATTAATAATAATGTAGTACTTCATCGCACAGAAGTATTCGATGATAATGATGAATCAACCACCTTACATCGACAAGATAATGTTGAATCAACCACCCAAAGAAAATAAATTTACTTGAAATGGGAAGTTCCCCATACACTCCTCATATGGCACCAAACGATTATCATTTATTTCGATCTCTGAAAAATTATCCTAATGATAAAAAAATTGATTCAACAGAGCAGGTCAAAAATATCCCTTGATGAAATTTTTCCCTAAAATCCAAATTTTATATAGTGATGGAAAAAATAAATTGACTAGTCATATCTAAAACAATGGACATTATATATTAGATTTAGTAAACGTTGTTCCAAAAAAAATAAAAATAGTCTTTTATTGTTAAAATAATGGAAAGAACTTACGCATCAACCTAATATGTGAAGAATTACATCAAATATAAATTAGGATCTGAGAGCTCCTTAACCCTTCAAATGCCAGTGACTTTTTAGTGAGCTATCTCTTCACGCGTCTCTTTCTAATTTTTTTTATAAAATACTTGATTTACTGATAAATTAAGCTAGGTAGTACCATTATATTTATAATTAAAAAATCTCAATACAATCTCATTATGGCTAAAACAGATGACCAGCTATATTGTTTCGGATAGTCTCTATTGCGATCGAGAGCTGAAATATGCATCGGAACAGCTTATCATGGTCCATCGTTGAAAACATATTTATATAGAAAATCAGAATAGCCCAGATTATCACTTGAAACTATTTTATCAGTTCGGTTTTGTAGCAGAAAATCACTACCGTTACATTGCCAACATTACCTAGCTCTGATTAAATACAACACGCATACCTCGCTCATTCGATTTGCCTATATGCGTTCGTTATAAGGAATGCAGCGTTGAATATAATTACGTCGAGGGGTTGAAATGGGGTTAGTCGCAAAAAAATATGCGATGGCGCCTTTATTGCGTTTGCCTAAATCGCGTTTGCGATAATTAAAACAGTCGATTGCGCATAGTAATCGCGTTCGCTAATCGTCGGAATTCGCGGGGATACGGACGCAAAATAAACAATTCGTTTCCGCTAGTATGGAATCTGACAGATATTCCAATTATCGGATAATTGGAATTCTGCGAATATAATTGGACTTCCGTGTCGTGTTGATTGATTTTTTCAAATTATCCAAAATCAACAGACTGTCGAGAATTTTAGTCATATTTTGATAAGGTCATCGCCGCGGATTCTAATATTTATTCAGGGACGTCATTTGGGGAAGGCATGTGGAGACATTTGCCCCCCCCCCTTAAATTTGATCAGTCGTTTAATAAAATACTATGAATTATAATGAAATCGAAATATTTTTTAAAAAAACGACCAATGACTGACTAACTTTTGCCCCCCTCCCCCCACTGAAAAAATTTCATTTTAAAGCAAAAATTCTCGGGTTGTTCCTTAAAGGAAGTAAAAAACCAGTCTCGAATCTATACCGAAAATATTTTATTTTAGTGAAATCGTAAGGGAATACATTTTCACTGTTACGCGCGATCCGATTTTATTGCTTTTGACGTGAAATTTTGACTTCTGAGAAAGGATAATTGTTTTTTGCATATCCTATTGGTCAAAATTCGGTTTAGATATGGTTAGATATTTCGATTCCTTCGTCATTTAAAAAACCTGCCTATTTCGCAATGCAACAGAAACAATTTTTCTGTTCGTCCAAGGGAATGTTTTGCGTTTTCGTCCACATTTATGACATTGTGTCGTATAGGGTTGCTGTGCAAGTACTAACATTTTTTTATTATTCTCATCACTGATTAATGAGACACGTTGAATTTTTGGACTACTTAAGTACAAATAGCAATTTTCCATTTAGCAGAAATATTTTTTATTTGAGCCATTTTATAAAAATCACTGTTTTGCACGGAAAAAATATTAAATACTATCGAATTAATCCATAAATGACCATATACAAACAACTATGATAGATAAAGATTAGAAAACAGAACATAAATATTTTATGCAAATGCTTTTTACCAGAACCACAAATTGCTGCACACCGAATACAGTCTCATTTGTTCAATCTGTAACTGTATCTTATCCTCAACCTTTTGGGTATAAATATATTCATTTTTTTCAAATATTATCATCATTTTTTTCTACATTAATTGCTAGCAAAATATCAAAATATATGGTCCAATTATTTTGTCACACCCCTATATATGACTGTATTTACTAGCTAAAAGGGTATACTTACATACTATTTTTATGGTACCAAATAATTACTTAATATCATGGAATTTATAAAATATTAAATCTACGTACTTCACAAATACGATGTGGCTAAATAACGCATACCTAGGGCTGGTTTTTAAGCAAAATTACCACCCCTGTGGGGCGGACAGACAAAATTAGGGTGGGGGACGATCTCGCTCATTACGAAAAGTTTCTGGTCACATTTTACATTAATTAATAATAATATTCTCGGCGCAAAAGATAATTTCGAAGTTAACCGAGAAGTTTGCGTGATTTACTAACGTTGTTATTTAAATATTTCGCGGAAAGATTCCTCAGCGTCACGGCCGCTTTTCGCGATAGAGTGTTGCGAAATAATTACCACAAAAATATAGTTGTTGTTGTTTTACGAACGAAATTGCTACGAAGGAAAAGGCGTGTTGTCTTTTAGGTCGCTATAGAATATTCGTAGCGTCTATTGACATGGAATTATAAAACGTTTAAAAACAATTTTAATTATCAAATCAATCTTAAAAACGTAATTTTATTATGAGAGAGTTTCAACATTAAACATTAGATATCTGCATTTAAGAATTGCATAATAGAATATTTTTGAAAACCATCAATTAACACAAAAAACTCGTTAAAGCTTTTTATTCATAAGCATGAAATAATAATGGCCTTACATCTAATAAGCATTGTTTGTAACTATCGGATAATCGTCCAAAGAAAGGCCACCTAAAACTTTAGCTTTCACAAATAGTGAAGCTAAACATTAACGCGATTGGTTATAAATAAGCCTTTGCTCCCATTTGTCCAAGCTTTCTAGAAGCAGCATTATAAACGATGTGACACTGAGTACACA